>NC_056731.1:758953255-759003255 GCF_019279795.1 Protopterus annectens
AAGATTCAATGGGAAAATGCATATTTGAATCCCTAGTCTTTCTTTAACAACTTTACTACTAATCACTTACCACAGGAACGTTCCAAAATTACTGACTGTTTCGACTCATTTGTGCTTCCTGTACATACATGCCTGCATCTCCAAAATAGCATGAATGACAATGGTATAATTACTTACAAATACTCTTAATTAAGCTGGGATCTTAACCTTAAAACTAAAGCAACAGTTTAATCTTGAACTTTAACTCAAAAAAGGACCATCAGTTTATGCCACAACATAAATAATTCATGTTTATACAGAAATACATATTTTTGTTTAGCATTGAAGTTACATTATTTTAACAATGTTTATATTCATTACTCTTAAGAGAGCTGAAAGCTACAAGAATGTTATTTTGCCATTCTGGCCTGAATTAGACCCCATACACAAATGACAATTATCCCCTTGCAGCTTCCAGATATGATGAAAATTCTCAGGCTAGGTTACCTGGATTAGAAGCCTTGCACTGTATATTAAAAGACTTAATAGCAATTAAGGGAAACATGCATCAAAATCTCAAATATGTACAAGTCAGAACAAATAAAATACACTTATTTTACTATGACAATTAAAATGACAAGAAAGCATATGACCACAATATTGACAGGTCTAGAGGACTGCATCTCTGAAATGTTGGAAATATTCTTGCAAATTTGTCAGGATAGGTCAGGACCTTCAGCTATAGAAAGCACTTAGCTACTGATTCTGGGAATAAAGATAAAATGCATAACTTTATTGTTATTCAACATATTTCACTACACAAGTCTAAATTTGGTGATTATAATTCTAGTGAAAAAGGCCACGGTGGTGCAGCGGTTAGCATTGTCACCTCACAGCAAGAGGTTCTCTGGTTCGATTCAAGGCTGGAGCTCCTTCTGTGTGGAGTCTGCATGTTCTCCCTGTGGGTGAGTGAGTTTTAAAGACATGCGTGTATGTGTGTGTGCCTTCTGTGAAGGCTGGGCACCAGGCTGGCAACTTGACACCATAAAACCACCACTGCCAATCAATCTGCGGACCGGTGATCTGCTGTGCCGACCACTAACCAGAAAAAGCCGAAAGACATTTTTGATAATTCTAGTGAAAAATTCTAACTTATTCAGAAGACATGCATAAAATTTTAACTTCCAACGTAATATCAACTTTAAGATATACTCTGGACTACTGCTGCTTAGCCAAACCTGAAAAAAGTGTGTGTTGCATACAATGGAAACAAAGTAATACAAATGTCACACTAACGGTAAAAGGCTTATGAACCACTGCAACTAGTGTCTCTGTATAACAGACCATACTTCAGTATTTAAGAGTTCATATCAAAAGTTTCAAGGAGCATTTCAGTAGAAAATTCACCTAGAAATACAATTCTACCCTCAAGGATTTAAATCCAGCTCAACACTGAATCTGACGTTACCAAATTAGCTACTTTGGGAAATGGAGCTTCAACCATTTTTTTTTTTTTTTTTTTTTTTTAAGGGTAGCATATATGATTTATCAGTGCAATGAAAATTCACTAACGGTACAATTTGGACCAATGCTGCATTCTGCTCCCAGAGTGAAATCATACATCTGCACCACCATGTAAGAGTATGATCCAAAATGTCAGATTGACACTAAAAGGCCTAAGATATCAGATATTTGGTAGTTATAACATCTGCAGATAAACATTCACAGATGAACCACAAGCACAGGTCAGTTACTGCAAAATTCCCCACTGGCTAATTGTGCCAGACACAGCAACCTACTGTTTTCTACACTTTTCCACAAAACACCTTATACTACAAATTGCTTTTTCAGACAGTGTCTGCCATAATCGGTTTCCTCCCAAAACCAATAATATAATAAACTTCACATAGCTTCCACAATAAGCCATGAGTATAGCAGAGCATAGTACAGTTGTGTAGGTAATTCACAGTAATGGCAGATGCTAATGGTAGATACTGGAATTGATTTCTGTTGCAGTATTCTTAACATTTGGGACTTTCCCCACAAAGGCACTTTCCATCCAGCCAGACTTTTAAAGCTTAAGATTCTTCTCCTGCAAAGTTTGTGTCCACCTGCATGCCTACATAAGATGTATGAATGTCTGTGCCATTTTCAGAGTTATTTTGCCCACACAAGAAATCAATAGGACATGAATAACTTCCAAAGAAAGGGGGCATAAACCTGAGACCACTGCCCTTGAACCAATTAACATGGTCTAAGCCATATAGGAGCAATTATAATCAACTGAAGATCAAATAACACTCAATTTACAGTAATCTGTAAACTTAGTTAATCACAGGACAGAAGTGCTGGCCCGAAGGTCTGAGAAATGGATCCACTTTGTAATCCCGAAATACTGAAATCCTGAATTTCAGTATTGCGGACTTTCAAAGCCAAAAACACTAAATACCGAAACACCATAACCGCGAAATTTAAAATCCCGAACATACAATACACCATACAGCACACACATATACATACACACAACTTCCCCCCCACAGTCAAACAGATAATCCTACTATACAGATAAGCAGGGGGGCAAGCCCCACTGCACCCCCCACACCCCCACTTAAATATACCTACTCCGAGATTGCATAGACACACAAAGAAAACTCACACCCACACATTTCACAGTCCCTCACACAAACAGATCACAGTCACAACACACACTAATGCAGACTAAAACCCCTAACGAACACACAAACATACATACTTACCTAAACTTCCACCCATCCATTCACACGCCGCAACACTAGAAGCGCGAAATATAACATCTCCGACCTTTGGGATTTTGAATTTCTCGCTTCTGTGTTTTCATGATTCTGTGATTCGAGTACGTAATTTCGAAATGCTGTAATTCGGGATTTCAGTACTTCGAAATTACAAAGTGGACCCCTGAAAAATATATACTAAACAGAAGAGGGCCCAAATGTGGTACATCACTGGTAGCAGTTTTGTTTCAGAAAGTGGCACCTGCTACTCTAATCACATGAGTTCTGTTGTACAACCGATTAAAAGCAACAAGCAGTATTAGAACAGACCAGGATCAATAGTACACTGTTGTAAATAATAAATTAAAGATATTAGCAAAGGCAGAAAAACTTGATCAATACAAAAAAAGCAGCAACAAAGATATTTGAAGAGAAATACAGGCAAAGGCATTGGGTAAAAATTTTACAATGCAAAAAAATAAGAAAAAAGATGAATCAGAAAAGAGGATTAGTAATGGAGAAGTTAAAGAAATAGAAAAAAAATGTATGTACTCACCATAATGTTCCGTCTGTGTTGTCCATTTTCATTCTTCCTCAGCTAATGGGTTTGGATCAAAACCCCTTGAATCTGACTCGGCTGTTTCGAAAGCTCGTGGCAACCAAAAAATCTTGAATGTCTCCATTGCCCATAACGCACCAACCCCAAGTACCTCAGATCTTGTTTGCTGATTTTTACTATAAAGAAATATTTGCAGTGCACAGGAAGAAAGGGGACGTGAATGATTCACATACAGTCAAATAAGAAGATGACATTAGGACAATGATGTCCTCTAACCACTCATTCTTCCAGACGTTTTAAAAGGATGGGGGTTGGTGGGTGGGGAGAGTTGAGGAAGAATGAAAATGAACACAGATGGAACATTATGGTGAATACACAACTTCTTTATCTGATGTCAATTTTCATTCTATCCTCAACAAATGGGACAGTGTCCCCAGCTACCTAAGATCCTGGGTGGACTCAAGGAAGGATATTTCTGAGCACCACTGAACCAAATGATGCTCTACCTCTGAAGACCAGATCCAATTTGTAATGAGTAACAAATGTATGGGGAAGTAGCCTAAGTTGCTGCTGCCCATTTATCATCATGAAAGCTCTAGACTGGAAAACTGAAGAAGTTGTCATGGATCTAGTTGAATGAGCCTGTAATGGTTTTGGAAAGGTAATACCCAAACTGCTACAAATAAATGAAATACAGTCAGTCAGCCATTTGGCTAAAGTTACTTTGGCATCTGGCATTCACAATTTAACTTCTGCAAATGAAACAAACAATTGGTTGTTTTTCTGATGCCTTTTGTTCTATGTAGGTAAAAGCGTAATTGTGAGCCTCCAATAAATGTAATAAGAATTTATGTACCTACCATAACGTTCCATGTTAGTTGTCTTCTTCTCGCCTTCTTTCTTGCTGGTTGGGTTCGGAGCCGATCCTTGGCTCCGACGCCATCTACTAAAGCTCGAGAGCTATTTACTGGCTTGAGGCCTCCCCATATCCCACAATGCTTGGCGCTAGATACCCAGATCTCATTTGGCACAGCTAACACCATAGAAAATACAAGGACACCTGTCCATACTACAAGGTTTTCCTACAGCACTAAGACAGAAGAGGACGTAACCTAGATAAGACTCAGCCAGAGGAAGAAGGCCTCAAAAAGGGACTCTTCTCGGTCTGTCCAGGCTAGGGGGATGGAGGGTGGGACGCAAGAAAGAAGGCGAGAAGAAGACAACTAACATGGAACGTTATGGTAGGTACATAACTTCTTAATGTTAAGTTGTCTGTCTCGCCTTCATTCTTGCTGGTTGGGACAGCGTCCCTAGCACCTTAGTCCTGGGTGGCTCATCGGAACACACTCTTGAGCACAGTGGAACCAAAAGCAGCTCTACTCCTAGAGGCCATATCCAACTTATAATGTGAAATGAAAGTATGAGGAGTGGCCCATGTGGCTGCGGCACAAATAGATTCCATAGGTAGTCTTGCTTGAAAAGCTACCGAAGTAGCTAACGCTCTGGTGGAATGACCTTTGGGTTTAGTAGGGAGTTCTTTATGTCTCAGCTGATAAATCAAAGTAATAATAGAGGACAACCACCTGGATAAGGTTACTTTAGAAACTGGCAGGCCCTGTTTGTCCTCAGCATAGGACAGGAAGAGCTGGTCTGATTTCCTTGTTTGTTTGGTCCTATCCAAATAAAAATGTAATTGCCTATGAACGTCCAATTGGTGTAACTTTTGTTCAGCTTTGTCCGAATAGTTAGGAAAAAAGACAGGTAGATCAATAGCCTGATTCAGGTTTGTTTCGGAAGGTATCTTGGGCAGAAACGAAGGATTAGTCCTGAGTGAAACTCTATCCTTATGAAACACAAGGTAAGGAGGACGAATACAGAGGGCTTGAAGTTCCGAAACTCTCCTAGCTGAGGTGATGGCTACTAAAAACAGAGTCTTCCAGGAAAGCAATTTTAAGGAACAGGAAGCCGCAGGTTCAAAAGGGGCTGTAATGAACTTAGTGGGCTTGCGGGGAGTTGGTTCCACTGTGTCCGGGACTGACCACGCCCTTCGAGCCACTACTTCCATCAGTGGGTCGAAGGGTGGAGACACCCAGGAGGTGGAAGGGCAAGAACCAAACGCATCCAGGTATACTGACTCATCCTCGGAAGGGTTAAGGGCAGTCCAGTTCCCCCTCTGCTTAAGGATCTCTAGGATGTCTGAAAAAGAGACACTCAGAGGGGGATCTTGGGGACCCTTCTGAATCCTCCAAGTCGGTATCAGACGTGACTGACTCGGGGGATTCGACATGTTTCCTCTTACATTTTCTCTTCCAAGGGGGCTCCTCTGAATGATCAGGGGAGGCCTCGGAAGAGGAAGATACGCCCAATGGGGTGACCTGGAGCGTCTGTTCTCCACGCTTGGGGTCAGAAAGGTGGGCAGATACCGATGCAGGCACCCATGGGGGGAGGAGCCGACGGGGCCGATCAAGGAGCCAACTCAGGAGTCAGCACGCTTCTCATGACCTCGAAGGTGCCCCTATCTGGCAGAGCAGAAGGTCCCCGCTCCGAAGAGACGTGAACCCCTCCCGGCACCGAGAGGGATGGCTCCGAGGCCGATGTCAGAGCCGAGCTCACCTGCGCCGAAGCCCCGAGAGGGAGAACGGGGTCGGACAAGGGTCCGATGCCACTCGCCCCCTCGGAGCAGACGAGGGAGTCCCGGCGCCCAGATCCCTCCAAGGAAGGAACCAATGAAGAGATCGGAGCTGACGAAGGAGCCAAAAGGTGTGGTATCGGCTCCGACGTTCCCGAGATTCGAGCCCCAACCAGCTCCGGCTCCGAACACAAAGGGGGAGTCGGAGGAAGAACTGCTGAAGACACAGGGACAGCCACAGTCTGTTGAGAAGGGCTGGTTAAAATTTTGACCAGCGCCTGCGATTTAAGGAATCTACTGACCACCCTCTCCAAGTCATGATCGGATAGCCTGGAGGACCGAGAGGAGTGGGACCTATGGCTTCGTTCAGACTGAAGCAATGGTGACCTCGGAGCCGAACGAACTGATTCTAGGGAAGGGGACCTAGAACGTTTTCGGCCCAAAGACGGTTCCGACACTAAAGTCTGAGCCGACTAGGTCCAGAGATGTCGGTTCCAGCCGGAACCAAAGAGGAGGCAGATGCTCCACCCAGCGACGGCTCCGAGCTGGGAGCCGACGGCTTGGCGGGCTTTAAGGATTTCCCCGACTGAGGCTTCGCCGGGGATCCCTCTAGCTTAAGTAAGCCTCTCAAAATAAGCTTGTTCCTATGCTCCTGCAGGACTCTCGGGCTGAAGGAGTGACAGACCGAGCAGGAGTCCTGCAGGTGTAGAGAACCCAAGCAATAAACACAAGAAGTGTGACCGTCCGTCAGAGACATCTTCTGACAGCACGAGTCACACTTCTTGAAGCCTGAAACTTTGGTATCCTTGGACATACTGGAAGGGGATACCAAAGAGAGAAAATTAAACTAGTGCTTAAACAAGGCACACAGGAACAGTCACACACCCGCACTAGTTAAACTAACAATAATAACAACCAAAAACTATCACACCACACTTAACAAAAACTATCCACTAATAAAAATATATACAAATATTACAAGGCTAAACACTACTCCTATTAGGTACAAAAAAAAAGGGGGGGGGGGGTTAGCCACTAAAGAGAAGAAACAAGGGGGGGGAAGGGTAGAAACTCTCTAACAAAAAACGAGTTTCCTGAGTGGGACAAACTAGGGGATACACAGTCTAATTATACTAAAAGGGAAAGACTATCTATATATAAGAAAATACAAAGGTAGATTTTAAGCTAATAAGACCAAAGAAGATTAATACGACCTGAGCCAGTAAAAACGCAACCTCGTAGCTGAAGCGGCAAACGAGATCTGGGTATCTAGCACCAAGCATTGTGGGATATGGGGAGGCCTCGAGCCAGTAAACAGCTCTCGAGCTTTAGTAGATGGCAGAGTCGGAGCCGAGGATCGGCTCCGAACCCAACCAGCAAGAATGAAGGCGAGACAGACAACTTAACATCATGTATTCACCTTTGTTAGCAAATTTAGGAAATAATACTGTCAAATTAATAAACTGATTGATATTTTATTCTGACACCACCTTAGGAATAAAGGATGCATTGGTTCACAGTGCAACTCTATCCTTGTGAAAGATCAAATATAAATGTTTTGAAGATAAGGTTTGAATCTCTGAAATTCATCTGGCAGAAGTAAAGGCTACTAGGTTCATAGGTTAGTACTAGGCTAATTACCCTTGTGGGCCATTTTAAGCCTAGGCAATTCCTCCATGTAACAATCAAACCCTGCACCTTGTGTCTGTAACAATCAAACCCTGCACCTTGTGTCTGTAAGGTAAACACCTTAACCATTATAAATATTGCCTTCCAAGAAAGGTATTTAAGGTCACACTTAGCTACTGGTTCGAAGGGGGAATGAGCAAGCTCCTGCAGTATCAGATTCAGGTCCCATGGGGGAGTAGGATCTTTAAAAGGAAGTCTTAAAAGAAGAGTGCCTCACAAAAAGGCTTTGCAGAGCTTATGAGAGGCAACAGAGGAACCATCAAAGCCAATGTGAAGATTCGATATTGTTGCTAACTGAACCTTAACTGTAGAGAAACTAGCTCCATTAAAAAGTACGGCTAAAAATTCAAGGATGTTGTGCATCACAGCTGAAAAAGGATCAACATTATTTTGATATGTCCAGTAAGAAAACTGTTTCCATTTACTGGAATAGAGCTTACATCTAGAAGATTTATGGGAAGATAAAAGTATGCATCAGACTGGGAAAGACAGCATAGGTTGCCTGGCTATTAATGGAATTGCAGAAGCCAAGCCTGTCAGCATTAGGTTTGATATGTCTGGATGAATCATGCCTGTCAGGTGAGACAGGAGGTCTGGAGTTGGATCCAGAACCCAAGGTTGGTCAAATAAGTGAAGCCAAAGGAAGGGGAACGAAATCTGTCATGGCCAGTAAAATGGAATGAGGATGACTTTACTCTTCAGCATGGCAGCTTTCTGTAGAAATTTTGGAATTAATGGGATTGGTGGGCAGACAACCGGGGGGCCAATTGTGAAGTAGAGCATTCCTCGTCAGATGCATAAGTACCGTCTGGATTGTTTCTTCATCTTTAAGTGATAATGCGCATCCTGAAGGTCTGTACAGCACATCCAGTCATCATTCCCCAGAAAAGGGCAAATGGAGGGAACAGTGACCATCCGAAATGTGGTGCATCTAACTAACTTGTTTAAAGTTGCTGAGATCCAGAATTGGTCTCCATTTCCCTGTTTTCTTTGGCACTAAACAGAATCCTGAGTAAGTTCCGGACTCTATCTGGTTTGGTGGGACTACTTGGATGACTTTTTTTCTATCAACCTTTGAACCTGAATTGCTGCTTGTTCTCTGGACCCCTGGTTTTGTGGGCCATCTGGGCCGTGGAGGTGGCATCTACTATTAGAGATCCTCCCTCTACCCCACTTCCTGCATGTATGTCTTGGAAAGGTCCCTGGGATTTCTTAAACCACATCTTTTGACTGCCTTGTTGATTCCTAGAAAAGGATCTTTGAGAGGTCGAAAAACATACAATGGAAGACAGGGCCTTTCCATCCATCTCACACCTGGATAATATGTCCTTCACTTTATCGCCAAACAAGACATTCTGTCAAAAGGAGCACTGACGAACAAAGACTTGAACAGCTCCACAAAATCATATAAGTGCATCCAGGCATGCCTCCTTATGATAATGCCTGAACCCGCTGCCCTTGAAGTTCCTTCGGTTACATGGGAAATGAGCTTCATGGAAGAATTGGAAATCGATTGCAGGGTAGCCAACTGAAAAGTCACAGATGATTGTACTTCTTCAGAAATGGATCCTGAGAGAGTATTTGAGAGCTACTTAATAAAATCCCACTGCAACCTTGTGAAATGTACCAAATAATTCAGACACCTTAAAGTACAGGTGGCTGAAGCATAGACATGCTTCCCCAAACCTGTTCATCACCCACAGTTCCCTGTTGGGGGGGGGATGAACAGTGGAACTCTCCTCAGCAAATCCAATGGCATCAACAGGCACCCCTTTTCCCAAAAACAGTTTGTCCATCGGTGGTGCCATAATTTTGTCTGGTCTCTAAAGTATAGGTTTAATACTGTCAGGAGCCTTCCACATCCACTGAGAGATCAACTCAATGAGCTTGTTGGCAAGTGGAGTCACCCAGGAAGTAGACGGGCCAGTAACAAAAGCCTCCAGGAATACAGACTCCTCAGATGAAGAAGAGTTGCTGGGTGTCCAGCCACCTTTCTGTTAAGAATTTAAAGGATATCTCCAAATGACATGTTCAGGAGGTGACCATGGGGACCCTTCACCTTCATAGACATCTGTATCTTCTGTGAGAGACTCCTTTGGGTAGTCCAAGTGCTTCCTCTTGCATATCTTCTTCTTGGGGACCTCCTCAGTGGCATGCCCTGGTGAGGTATCAGAAGAAATTGGGATACCCTTTTAAGAAGCCTGGAGTTTTCATACTGGCTGTCCCTGTGAAAAAGAGTGACGAGACTCTGAGCACGGAGACATCAAGGCTGCAAAGTGAAGACCCCAGGGGGTTGGATTTGTATGCACTCTCCATAGCCTCAAAGACAGACCACCACATAGAGGGAAAAGATCTTGGATCTGAAAAGGCAAGCTTTTAAACTGGTGTCCCTCCCTGCTCTGACGCCCCCCCCCCCCCCTCGAGGTAGAAGCCAGAGCCGAGCTAACCCATGGAGAGGCTCCAAGGCACAGAGATAGCTCCTACAACTTTGGAGTTGACTCAAACACTTCAGATCAGACAGGGAAGCCTTGGCTCAGAGAGCTCTCTGGATCGGATTGAAATAAAAGTCATGGAAAATCTTACCATAACCATTGATGTCCTTCTCTTCACTGCTGCAGTTTAGTCCTTTTACTGTTTTTCTTGTTAATAGTGTATTTTACTAAAGTTGCTTTTGGCGCTATGGAAAAGAAAGACCCAGCAGGGTTAAAAAATGTTCTCAAATGAGGGTACAAAATTCCTGTATCTAGTGCCCACACTGTGTGTGTATTGTCTTGGGCCTCTTCACTTACAGGAAGACTGTGCTATTTGCCATGGTTTTAATCCCAGGGCTCTTGTTGAAAGGAAGAATAAATTGAACCTAAAAGGTTTACTTCCTTCTGCATTCAAAGAGCCTATCTGCAGCTAAATCAAGAGAGTCAAAATCTTCTTCTCCAGGTCCAATCTACTTCTTCCTTTATGGCTGCTCAGAATTCCAAAAAGGAACCTCATTCTGATCTGACCCCAACATTGGATCCTATGCAGAAAACAATCAGATCCAGCTTCTTTGGATCCATCCAAAAGTTACCGGATCGAAAAAACTCCTCCTAGTATTATTTAGGTGCCAAGGACCAAATGCTCACCTTTTGTGGACCGCTACCCCCCAGGGTCCCATCACCCTTTTTGGAGAGACCCAGGTCCCCTTATGTTGTTTCCACTTGCTGTTCCAGGAGTTTAACAGAAGATGATATGGAAAGAGTGTTGTGAAAAATTCTCTCGGCGCAGAGTCAGATAGGTGCCTTAACGGCTCCTACCCCTTTGAGGCAAGATGGCCGCTCTTCCTCCACATCCCCTTTACGAGTTCCTCCTCTGACTATCTACTGTCTCATAGTTCTTGGATTCGAGCCGTCCAGCTTCGTCTGCCTCGGATCCGTGGACAGGTTTATCCTCCGATCTGAAGTCTTCAGATACCCTTCCATTCACTTGCTGCAGTATTCTTCACTGAGGGTCCCAAACATGACCGCATGTCGTGCAGTATTTGACAGTCATTCATCCTGAAGACCCTTGGAAGTAGGCTTTCCTCCTTAGCTCTATATTTTGAAAACCAACAGCTTAAACTCCTGACCAAGCACATGGAGGGTGCCTCAAGGTCCGCCACCGAAGCACAAGGCCAAGAAACCTCGCTCAACGTCTTCCGCTGCACCTCTGTTTTCCAATGTCTTTCCCGAGGTGCTCGTTGACCCGGAGGCATGTTGGATTCATGGCATGGAGTCACAGGCCAAGCACACTTTTGAGGTCGCCTTGACTTCAGCCACTAGCACGTTGCCCTTCTGGACAATACATCACTGTTTGGTCCAGCTGCTGCTTCACTCCAAGTCCTTACAAGATAAGTCAAAGGAACTCGAGTTAAAATACCTCCAAGTATCCCCAGTATGAAGGTTCCATAGGAACTAACCCTCCAAGCCTGTCTTTGTACACAGTTGCTTCCAGCACCATTCCAGTAAAAGTCCTAGGGGAGGAAAGAGACCTCAGAGAACTAGGGCCCCTCAGGCTCCTAAGTCCTCTCATCAACAAAAGCAGACCTTACCAGACAGAGCAGGGAGTCTCTGACTATGCTGCAACTGCCCCCTCCCACCTCTCAAAAGCTCTCAGGATATGAGAAGGCATTATCCAAGACAACTGGGTCCTTTCCATAATCAAAAAAGGATACTTTATGGCTTGGCAATCCACTCCAACCTTTCAAGTGCCCCCCCCCCCCCCCCCCCAAGAGAACAACTTCACCTCTTCCCAGAACTCCTTTCATAGTTGTGTCTACAGGGCTCCATTCAAAAGGTCCCTTGCACCTCCCAAGGGAAAAAAAATTTACTCAAGGATGTTCCTGGTGCCCAGGTAAGACGGTTCCTGGAGACCAATTCTGGACTTCTCACCTCAACAACTTCTTAAAGGTCCCTTCATTCTGAATGATTACTCTGCAAACTCTTTTCCCACTGCTTCTCTCACAAGGTTTCATGGCATCCTAGGATATAAAAGATGCCTATTTCCATATCCCCATTCTTCCCAGCTACAACAAATTCTTACGTTTCTTTCTGTGGGTTCCTGGCATTTTTAGTTCTCTGCATTGCCTTTTGTACAGCCCCACGAGTCTTCACATAATGTCTGGCACCAGTGGTTGCTTATTGCAGGCTCCTAGGTATACAGATTTTGGCATACCTGGACGATCTACTTTTACAAGCCCTAACTCTTCCCATACTTCAACAGAACCTACAAACTACCATCTCCCTTCTGGAGAACCTGGGAGTTCACGATAAAAATTCAAACAATCTACCTCACTGCAACCCAAGACCACATTTTCCTGGGTTGCTGAATTCAGACAGACATACTATGGGTCTCTCTTTCTCCTCAAAGCAGAGGATCTACATGTCTACTTCCTACCCCTTTCTCCCTGTAGTCCACATCACTGCCGGGGAGTTCCTCAGGGTACTAGGGTTTATGGCCTCAACCATTCCTATGGTACCCTTGGCAAAACTACACGAGGAAAAGTACAGTTGTGTACACTTACCATAAATGTAGATGTCCGAGTGTATTCACTGTTGCAGTCATTACATTTGGGTAATCTGCTGGCAGGTTGCCCTCAGTCAGCCTTAATTCCAATGTCTTGGGTCCTGTGTCGGTTGCTGTCTTCTCTTCCATGACGTCAGGTCGTCAGGGGTATAAAACATGCAGCCGACACCATTTTCTTTGGTTTTTCTTGCCCCCGATGTCAGATGCCTCCAAAAAGGTAGCAACATTCTAAATATTTATATATATATATATATATATATATATATATATATATATATATATATAGATGCATCAATAAAAACTTTACCTTCATCTACAAGCAAATACACCACATAGGTCGTAGAAGATAGAGAAGGAAAGATAAACTGCAGAATGACAGGGGGATGGCAGGAGGGTAACCTGGACTGCAACAGTGAATACACTCGAACATCTACATTTATGGTAAGTGTACACAACTGTACTATGTTCTTCGTGTTTCACTGTTGCAGTCATTCCATTTGGGTAGAATCCCAAAGCTATGGTTGGGAGGCTGGAGCTAAACAGCATTAAGTGAGGCTATAAGGCCCTGCAGCACTGCAGTGGCAAAGCCTGCCCTGGACTTAGAGTAGAGAGGCAAATGGTAATGCTTTGTAAAGGTGTGAACAGAACTCCAAGTAGCAGCCTCTAGAATGTCCTTGGTTGGTGAATCTTAGCTGTGTACATCCAAGGAATGCAGAATTCTCTCCCCTTTGTTCTGCGGATTTGGAAAAAAAAGTTGGCAGAGGAATTGTTTGGTTAAGAGCCACACTGGAAACAACCTTAGGCATAAAAGTAGGATTTGTCCTCAGAGACACCCTGTCTGGGTAAAATATGATAAAAGGCTCTACAGCCATGAGGGCCTCTTGCTCTGAAACTCTTCTTGCTGAAGTAATTGCTAGTAGCAGAGCTGTCTTCCATGATAAGAACTTTATATCAGCGGTAGCAGCTGGTTCAAATGGAGGCAGGGTGAGCTTTTCCAACACATAATTGATGTCCCATGCAGGTAATGGTGATCTTCTAGGAGGCCTTAAATTTTTGGCTCCTCTAAGATACTGCTTTAGTAAGGGATGAGAAAAGATTGGTGGCTCTGTATTGTAATGAGCCAAAATGGCAGAGGCATGGATTTTGATGGATGAGAAAGATAGGCCTTTGTCAAGCATCTCAGTTAAGTATTGTAATATCTGAAGAATATGTGGTTCTGATGTATCAGTTCCTTGTGCTCGATTCAAAGCACAGAATCTCTTCCATTTGTCAGCATAAGATTTTCTAGTACTAGGCCTTCTGGCTTCCAAAATGACATCCATCACAGCTTTGCTGGGAGGTGTCATCTTTATGATTACAGATTAGCCATGCTGCCAGGTTCAGAGTCTGTAGTTGATTGTGCAGGATCTGATTGTTTTGCTGAGACAGTAGTTGTGGTTTTTGAGGCAAGGTCTAAGCTGGGTAATGAGACAAGTTCCTTAGGATTGGGTACCAGTATTGGCGGGGCTAGTCCGGGGCAATTAATATCATCTTTGGCTTCTCTTGTCTGACTTTTAGGAGGACCTTGGATAGAAGAGGCAGAGGAGGAAAGGTGTAAACCAAATGAAGGATAGGGCGTCCACTTTCCATGCTTGTCTGTGATAAGTCCTTGTGCAGAATCTTTTCAGCTGATAATTTTGAGGAGAGGCAAATAGGTCTATGTCTGGGCTCCCCCCATTTCTCTGCTATTATGCTGAAGACTTGTGGATTTAGTTTCCACTCGTGAGGATCCATAAGGTTTCTGCTTAAATCGTCTGCCAGAGTGTTTTGTTTTCCTGGCAGGAATTGAGCTTGAAGATTTATTTGGTAGGTCAAAGCTGTGTCCCACAGTGCCATGGCTAATCTGCAAAGGGGGTATGAGTGTGTACCCCCTTGCTTGTTTATATACCACATGACTGTGGTGTTGTCCATCATTATCAGTAGTTGTCCTGGATGAAGTAAGTCCTTCAAGGCTGTTAGGGCATTTTGAACAGCTAGCATCTCTTCCTGGTTGATATGTAGATGCATTTGATTTGGTGCCCATATGCCTTGAATGCATCTTCCTGCCATGTGGGCCCCCCAGGCATAATCTGATGCGTCTGTTAAGGTTTGGCTGGCAGGGGGTAGAGTGAAGGGCTGTCCCATGTTTTGGTGACAGGCCTTTGCCCACCATAGAAACTCCTGTTGCAGGCAGGGGATGAGAGGAATCATTGTTTCCAGACTGTGTAAATGTTGACTCCATAAACTTTTTAAGTACCATTGAAGTTTCCTCATATGCAGTCTTGCATATGGAATTAGTAGGATGCATGATGCCATGAAGCCCAGAGCCTGCAGAAGTTGTCTTGCAGAAGACTGGGTGTTTGTTGCCATCAGTTTGAAGTAAGTAGTCAGTTGCCTTTGTTTGTCTTGCGTGAGGTAAGTCATCTAGGCAGTTGTATTCAAGCTTGTACCCAGGAATATTATCTTTTGAGAGGGTATCAGCTGTGATTTCTTTTTGTTTGTGTACCCGAGGCATGTTAGAAGCCTTTTCACAAACGCCAGGTGTCACAGAAGAGTGTCCTTGTTCTCTGCTTGAATGCGACAGTTGTCCAAGTAAGGATATATTTGAATACTTCTTTGTCTGCAAAATGCAATTACTGTTGCCAGGCACTTTGTAAAGACCCTGGGCGCAGTAGATAAGCCAAAGGGCAGTGCAGAGAATTGGTAATGCATTAAGCCAGCCTTGAATCTGAGGTATCTTCTGCACGACTGTCTTATTGGGACATGCAGGTATGTCTCTTTTAGGTCTAAAGTCACCAGCCAAGCATTCTTGCCCAGCATGGGCAGAAGCTGTTGCAAAGTGAGCATTTTTGAATTTTGGAATGTCCAGGTATGTGTTCAAAATCGATAAATCCAGTATTGGCTGCCAGGCCTTGTCCTTTCTGGGTACCAAGAACAGTCGAGTAAAAACCTTGTCCTTTTTCCTGCTCTGGTACTGTCTGAATGGCCCCCATATCCACGAGGGACGTAACCTGTTTCTGTGCCTCTGCCCATTGTTTTTTTGGCAGATCTGGCCAACCATTTGTCATTGGCAGAATATGGAAATGGAATCTGTATCCCTGTGATACGATGTTTAGTACCCACCTGTCCTGGGTTATTAACTGCCAATTTTGAGAAAAAAGTGCTAAGTTTCCCCCTATGGGTGCTGCCAAAAGATAAGTGCTTGGTGTAGGCAGAAGGAAGTCATTGGGATTGCTTTCTGTAGGTTTGCGCTTTATTTCCTCCAGATTTGGAGGTGGATGCGCCCCATTGCTTTGACCTGTATGAGTCTTGGGCCTGGTACCTGGAACGCTTAGGACGTCTGGATTTGCCCCTTTGAGCTCTGTCTGACACAGGAAAGGACCAATTTTTTTGTAGGCCAGTGTCTACTGAATCTAGGTGGCTGCACTTGTAAGAAATCTTTAACAGTTTGCATAGACTTAGCTTTGTCTTCCATTTTCTTTAAAACCTCTTCTGCCTTAATACCAAACAGAGAATCATGCTGTCAAGGTGCATCTAGCAATTTAGCTTTAACATGATCAGGAAAATTTTGTTCCTTTAACCAAGCATGCCTCCTAATTACAGATCCAGTAACTGTAGCCCTGCAGGAGGCGTCTAAAGAATCAAAACCACACTGCAAAGTATGCTTTCCAACTTGTTCAGCTGCATGCAATAATTCCTGCAATTCCTCATTTTCTGCACATTCTGAAATCAACATTTTCTGTTTCAGCAATCCCATAACATGTTGCTGGTACTTAAGCATATGAAATTGACAGTTTAAGGCCCTGATTGCCAAGGTTGTAGATGTATAAACCTTTTTTCCCCATCTGTCCAGTGCCCTTGAATCTCTGTCGGAGGGGGTAGGGTTTTTTGCTGTTGAGGCCTTAACTCTCTTTGGACCCTGTGAAATAGTTTCAGGATCAGCAGCAGGGTTTCTAAATACAAATTTGAGAGTCAGGGACCCTGTAATACCTGTTAGGCTTACTGGCAGCCAGAGGTAAGGAGTCAGGGGTCAGGCTGGACTCCAAAAACACATCATCGCAATGTCTAAAACAGGGGGAATGGCTAAAGGCTTGTGCTGAGGGAGAAGGAAATCCCTGAGCCTCTTTTTTTGATTCTGAGAAGTCTTGACTCTCCCAGTGAAAATGCTCCCTCAAAGTATGCAAGGTTTCTCCAAATGAATAATCCTCAGGAGGAGATGCAGATGGAATAGACTCCTCAGCATCAGAATCCTCATAGGGAAGTAAAGATAATTCCTAATCAGAAGAGGAATCAGAAGAAACAGAAACCTGATTTGAAGATTCATAGTCAGTGTCTTGCCTAGGCCTCTTATCTGGACTGGGATGGGTACCCCCTGATCAAGCTAATAAGGTCTTCAGCCATTTTGATAATCTGTTTTTTAGGCATAGAGGCCTGTGCACATGGCTCAGGCATCAGTTTTTTAGTTTTAGAAGGTGTCTTTGCCTTTGGTTTTGCAGCTTTCGTCGGTTTGATATAAAAATGTTGAGGTCTGAATACACCTTCAGAAACCGGTGCCTGCTCAGTGGCTCTGGACCCATCCGAGGGAGATACATCCATCGGTCCAATACCTTGAGTATCTTGTGGCATGCTGGACCCCACATGAGTGTTGGTAGAGGCCTGCGACTAAGGTAGCGGGTATCGGGCTGTGAAAGCACCTCACTGAGTACTGGCAAACTGGCTTAGGAGAAGCTTCTCGTCGGTTTTGGATCTTGACTGCCTTTCTCTGTCTTTATCTTTGCGTTTTTTATGTACTCCAGTAGTCGGATTGCTATCCGACGACATTTCTGGGTAGTTAAATCTGTTTCCAAAATATTTGGATGCAAAAATATACCGACGCTTAATAGTGCGTTGGTTAAATCTAGCACAAAACTGACAGCCAGGCATGTTGTGATCAGAGCCTGGGGAAGGAATACAGTATAAATGGAAATCCTTATGAGGTATTTGCTTCCCACAAGTAATACAATTAACTTTTTCTGACAGCGGTAAAAAGTTTCCCCAACGGGGTACTTAGCTTTAGTGAAGACTTCGGTTCTGAAACTCAAACTCGAATATTTCAGTAGTCGGCCGACCGGCACTTGCAAAATGCTTCTGCTTCGGGCACTGCGCGGCAAGAAAGACTAAAGAAAATGGCGTCGGCTGCATGTTTTATACCCCTGACGACCTGACGTCATGGAAGAGAAGACAGCAACTAACGCAAGACCCAACACTTTGGAATTCAGGCCGACTGAGGGCAACCTGCCAGCAGATTACCCAAATGTAATGACTGCAACAGTGAAACACGAAGAACATCTGGACTCAACACTCCCAACCCCATTCCTCTTATCCCATACTTGAAGAAGGAACTTATCTGGTGGTCCCAAAAGGTAAAACTAAATCCAGGACTACCTGCACACTCTCTAGATCCAGTCCAAGAACTTTACACATATGCCCCAGATGTGGGCTGGGGCATAGCTCTGGGAAAGTTTACAATTCAAGGAAGATGGTCCTCCTCTCAGAAAAGGGAACGCATCAACATAAGGGAAATGTGATCACTACTCCTAGCCCTCCAGACCTTTCTCCCCCTTCTTTGCCCAGGCCCACTGAAACTGTTCACCAACAACATGACTGTATTCTGGTATGTGAACAAGCAGGGGGGAACCAAGTCCTACCTACTTTGCTGGCTGCTCTGCTATTATGGGAATTCCTGGACAAGCACAACATGACTAACCAGATGGTGTACATCCCCTCAGATAGGAATTTTGTGGCAGACTCATTGAACAGGTCCTGGACTCAGTCCTATAAATGGAAGCTTCACAGGGATGTGTTCCCGGACACAGTCCACCAATGAGGTACTCCATACTTAGATCTGTTTGCCTCCCCTCTGAACAGACAACTCCCAAAGTTTTGTACCAGAGTCCCAACTCCTCTGGAAAGTGGACACCCTCTCCTTCTCACAGAAGGGGATTTTTTTTTAAGCATTCTCTCCCCTTCCTCTAATACCAAAAGTCCTGCTCAAAATCAGGCAAAACCAACCAAAAATCTTGCTGGTTACCCCCTTTTGGCAAAGACAGCACTGGTTCCCTCTTCTCTTTCAATTAGCCAAGGACCATCACCACAACAAGTTACACCCCCAGAGTGGACCAACTCACACAAAACAAAAGATTCCTTATTCACCAACATCCTCCAACACTAAAGCTGACACTGTGGGTGATGGGATGTTTTTCTGAGGACATGCTCAGGATTTTGCAGGAAGCCAGAAAACCCAGCACTAGAAAATCTTAGGTTTCCAAGTGGAAAAGTTTTTCGCTATCGTGTCGCTCTAAGGACCAAGACCTCTTGACTGTGGAAATTCCTGTGGTTTTTATCCTACTCATATGAACCGCTCTCAGCTGGCCTGGCTTATTCTTCAGTTAAAGCCCACATGTTGGCCATCTCAGCATGTCTGCCCTTATCTTCCCCTCTTGCTTCCAGGGTTGAGGTAAAACAGTTTCTTAAAGGCATGCTCCACATTAGACCTCCCAGGAAACCCTTTCATCCACCTTGGGACCTCAGTTTTGTTCTACAGAAACTGACATTGCCCCTTTTTTGAACCCTCTGCTTCAGCCTCCCTCAAGCATTGCTCATGGAAAATGGTCCTGTTTGTGGCCCTAACTTTAGCTAGAAGGGTGTCAGAACTCCAAGCTCTGATGGGGGTGTGGCCAGGATGAGCACAGAGTAGATGCACTTTTCTTCAGCTGTCTCTTCAAACCTTTTATTACAGGATTTTCAGAATACAACTATCCAAACTGTGGATATTTTGATACTTCTGATTATCATTATATACAAGGATAGTATAAAAAATGTTTTTGAAAATCTTACTTTTTCCTGTCAAAAATACCAGAAATAAATAGATTTCTATCAGACAACAGAATGAGCTTCTCTAAAACTGCACATCAGGATACCTTAAAAAAGGAAATACAATCTTTGCTAACCAACATCCAAGAACTAACAAATAAAATAGACAGAATGGACTTGAAGTTGGATAATTTTAAAGACAGGTATACACAAAAAATGGATACTATACATGAAGACTTGCAACAGAAGGAACAAATCTTGGGGCCTGAAACAGCTCTAAATGACATGGACACCAGTATTCAAGAAGGTGAACATAATATATACTTTGTTTTAAAACAAAATACTCTCCTTCAGTCAAAAGTATGATCTTGAAAACAGATCTTGACGCAACGTAAGAAATTTTGGGTTGCCTGATAATATAGAAGGAAACAACATGGAAAAGTTCTTGACCTCTTGGCTGTCTGAAATCCTCAAACTCCCTGAAGCTCTTTCCTATGGAACTGGAAGAGCCCATAGATCTATGGTTTCTTCTAAAAACAGTAAAAGTAACTCTACAAAATCTGTGATTGTAAAATTCCTTTCCTCTCATAAAAAGGAAATTGTATTGAAAACAGCCTGGGCAAAAGCACTAATTAAAATAAAGGACAATGTAGTTTGTTTAGACAATCTCCTGTGGTAATATCTAAAAAAAGATCTTCTTGCCCTTAAGAGAACTTAAAAAAAAATCAAAAACCCATTTATTATTTCCTGCAAGACTGAGAATGTTCCACCAGAATTCATCAAAAATATTTGAGGATCTAGAACTGCTCTTTCATTTATTAAAGCAAAGTATTAGACAAGATTGAAGAAATGGAATGGGCTGTCAGTTTAAAGAGATTAGCTGATAATGGAGCATGGAAAACCACTGAACAAAAAAAAAAAGAAACTTGGACAATAACTGCTACTGGATGCATTTATTTACTTACTTTCATATTCACATTCATATCCATACAATTTCTCACACTTCCGTTATTCCTTTACTTGCTTCTTTTTACAGTTGCAAGTGACCCAGAAAATACTGGGAGATGAAACTGGAACAACAGGTAAAACATTAGAATATTCTTGTTTGCTGTTGCTTTATAATCAATTTTTACTGTTATGTTATAATGGTTTAATATATTATAGTTTAAAAGGTATAATATTTATATACTTAATATAATTTGATTTAGTCTGTAATTAGGTAATGGTGTTTAGTTGATTGATTTTCCTCTGATGTTATTTGGGAGTTTTTATTTAATTGGGACTGTGCTTGCATAGCGTTTTGGTATGGTTACGGAAATATTATTATGACTCTGCCTCTTGAATTAATTCACAGGTTTACTTGTGGGGCTTACTTTTTGACTTATGTCTTTTATACCAGTGTTATTTTTGTTGGTGCATATTACTGCTAGAGGTTTATGAGGCAGGAATGCTGCATTGGGTTGTTTAGCGTTTGAAATACTGGCTCGGCTATACTTCATTGGGTTGGGTGTAGAACTGTTTGTTTTGGATGGTGCTGTTTTTTTCTTTTTTTTGTTTGTTTTTTCTTTACTTCTTTTCTTTTGCCTGTCATTTCTTATTTGTATGTTGGGCATACTGTTGTTCTATTTTGTTAGCTATTTCGAGGCTGTATATATGATAAAGCTGTTTGGGAAGGCTTCTGGAGTTACCGTTGTCCAACTTGACTGTTGCATTTACTCCGCCCGCCCTTTTGTCTCATTGCAAGTTGTATTTGCAGCTCGAGCTATAAAATAACTCAAAGTGACTTTATACTCACAGTTTCCTGCTGGAATTCCTAAATGTTGTCTTCAGAGCAGGATCGGCTTCCTGTACATTTCCTTTGTTTTTTTTTTTGTTTTTTTTAAGGCATTCAGAGTATAGCCCTCATCCATAGTTTCAAACAAGAAGACAACAGCTGTAGTTAAACCATATGTATATATGCATGCCTTGTTTGCAGAGCAGTGCATTTCCAGTTTGCATTTATTATAAAAAGTTGTTTCATACTCTGCATCCAATATTTTAATTTGATTTTCTTGAACCCCTGGAACTCTATTTTATCTTTAATTTACAGCATTTTTTTATAACCCAATTTTTTCAGCTACATGTTATTACTAGGAAATATTTTTTCTAATTACTTGGACCTTTGTAAAATGAGTGATACCTTTGCCCTTTAAATCATATTTAGATTTACAATAGCTTTAGTTTTCAAGAAGCTAGCATTTTTTTTTGTGTTGCAAGTTCCTTTAGCAGTGATTTTCAACATTAAGAAAATAGAATTTGATGCACATGCATTGTTTTCATCTATTTACAAAGACTTCATATGGTTGGACGACATACATACATGTTTTTTAAAATGCCAAGTAGAAAGCCAGCTTTGTCACGTTTATCAGTAGGTTCTTCACTTATTCATCAATTTCATTCATCAGTGTCATATCATTACACATTTGAGATTATCTCTTCCACTGATTTTGATTGCTTGTTTTTGATCTAATACAGACTTTACAGTTTTGAACCAGTCTTTCTATCTTACACAGATTGCTTATTAATTCAAATTTATTAACACAACAAAAGATTCATGGGATAATGATTTTCTTCATTGAAAGATATGTAGAGTTAATTGTGTAAACTGTCAGTGTTTTTTATATATTTACAGTGCAAGTGATCTGCTGTGGTGACCCCTAATGGGAGCAGCCGAAAGATGAAGTAAAGTACAAGCAGAATGCTCTTGTCTGATGATTTATTGTTACAAATATTTCTTTTTGATTAACATTATCTAATGATTATATTTTTATGTCTTGGATAATTTTGTTATAACTATCTGATTCAGTTTACAACTAACTCAGTTTACTTTCATTATGTGAATAAGAGTGGAAAGGGGACAGAGAGGGAGAATATTGGGAGGAGGAGGGAAAAATAAAAAAACTCACCTTTCCTTGATTAATATCATATACTTTGTAATAGAACCAATGCCCTGATGTACAAGCTGAGAATATCAGGAATATTATATGCTGATATGGCTTGTTAATAGAATAGTTAACTGCAGTACTAAGTTTATGATTTTCCTTACTTGTCGCTACATTTGTTCTCTTTTCGCTTTCCCATTTTAGAGAGGGTGGAGAGGGAAGAGGAAAACAGGGCAGAGAAAAATAGATACTTCTCTTACTATCTTATGAAAACTAAGGCTATTATAAAACTATACTCCATTATTGTACCTCAACTTATGTTTATAAAGCATCTTCTCTTACTTAGTTTAATGTGGCTATGTACTTTATAATTTATGTGACTCCAAAGCAGCACATTATCTAACAATCATAACAGTTGAATATAACTCTATCAGGGTATTTCTACTTGGCTACAGACAGTTAAAAATATATTCAATATGCAAGTACTTTGGGCATAGCAAGATGACAGACTGACCCAACCTTATTTGTTTTATGACCAGTATTTTCAAAAGGGGAAGGAGAAAAAAAATAAAAAAAGGAAAAAGAAAACATGTAAGCTTTTATACACTTATTGATACAATATACAA
Organism: Protopterus annectens; assembly: GCF_019279795.1. Lineage (NCBI taxonomy): Eukaryota > Metazoa > Chordata > Ceratodontiformes > Protopteridae > Protopterus > Protopterus annectens. The sequence continues at coordinate 758,976,316 of NC_056731.1, forward strand.
AGAAGTAAATGTAAATAAGAAAGAAGAGGAGAGAATTGGAGGGGGAGGAAAGAAGGGAGAGAGAAGAAAATGAAGAGGAGGAAGGGGAGGGAAGAAAGAAAAAGAGAGGAAAGGAAAAGGGAAAAAATAATAAAAGAAGGAAAATGGGGGAACATAGCTCGCAGAATATCTACAAGAGGAAAGAATATATATATATAATGCAATGAAGGCAGCAGTAGCATTTAAATTTTATTAGTTTTGCAAACTATTGTAAATTATAAACAAGTTAAGATACCTACTCTGTTTATATACTTATTTAGTCCTAGGATGTGTATATCAATGCTTATTTGAATCATTAGTACAAATTTGCTGATTCCAGTATAGATTTAATATATTTTATTAGCATATTGTGTATTCATGCTGCTTTTCTTTTCCTGATCATGTCCGAAAGTAAATTCTAAATTCATGTTAATAGATTATGTTTATTATTGTTATATCTTCTAGTGTAATTCTTCATTAGGTTGTACTTTAATCAATAACATACTTAAACTTTTAAACTGATTCATGATATATAATACAGGTTTTCTTTTTGAAGATAAATCAGCTTTTTTTAGATTATATTCTTCATCTCAGACAGATGCTGATTAGATGTTGCTACTGGATAGGGGGTTAATTTGAGTGTCAAACTCCAGATGGATTTGGGTGGTTATGATGTTGTTTCTGTTATAAAAGTTTACTATTAGTTTTCTTAACATTCTCCACAACACATGGAAAATGCAACAGCTTATACTCACTATTTCCAACGTTACTTCTTTGCCTTAAAAAAAATGAATCATTTAGTATTCTTATCTTGCAATAATAAAATATGGTTTTGGTCTAAATATTTCTTTACATATATATATATATATGCAAGTACTATATATATATATATTATATATATATATATATATATATATATATATATATATATATATATAAAATGCTGAATGAATTCATTAAAGAGTATTTCAATCAATATTAATGGATTAAATAATCCAAGTAAGAGGGGAAGTTTATTTAAATATTTGTTTTATTTTTTATTTTACATTTATTTATTTATTTTACATTTGTTGACCGGGCTAGTCTAGCTGGATATATGTCCATTTTCAGTAGAGGCCCGGGGAGAAAAGCTCCAAGACAGATACAGACAATAAGTAATTGTTACAAAAAAAAAAAACAAGTAGTAGATATAGAAGATATTTTATACATTTAACAGTAAATAACATAAAACTATATACAAAGTTTAGAGCAAGATAATATAAATACGCTAGTTACTAAAAAATAGTATATAGGGTCTTACTAGATGTTAACTATTGCACTACAGAAGATTAAATTAGTGGAGAGGGAAACAGCTAGAAAAGATATTAGTAGCATTAATGATAGGTTAGTCAGGGTTGGTACAAGGGCACAGCCAGTGTGTTTTGAGGAAGGTTTTAACTTTTTGTTTGAACAGTGGTAAGGAAGGAAGGGAAGTAAGTTCAATAGGTAGAAGGTTCCAGTTTTTCCCAGTTGTGTTTGAGAATAGAGAGTCCCTAGCCATGTTGTGAGACTTGCTGATGTTAACTAGGAGTTTATTTGAAGAACGCAAGGCATTAAGATTTTTGTAGGGGGTTATGAGGTCTGAGAGTATTGGAGTATTGTTTGGCTGGTAAAGGACCTTATGGGCAATTGTAAGTTGGTTGAGTTGAAGCTGGTTTTGAAGTTCAAGCCATCCGAGTTGCTTGAGATTCTGACAGTGATGGGTTCTGAAGAGTTTACTAGTGGCAAATCTGGCAATATTATGATAAGAGGTAGCAAGTTTGAGAATATTCTTTTTGGATAGGTTAGTGTATATTGGTGAAGCGTAGAGTAGAGATTAGATGGGAGTGGGCAACGGTAGTTTTTGCTATTGGAGTAAGGAAGGGTTTGACTCTGTACAGGCAGCCTATTTTTCTGTTAACTGATTTTATAGTGTTGTTAATGTGGGTGTCGAAGTTAAGGTTGTTGTCTATTGTAATACCAAGGAGTTTGGTGGTACAGTCTGGGTATACGAGGGTACCATTGTTAGAAATGACTGAGATATCTATTGGTGTGGACCTACAAGTAGGAGTAAAGAGCAGGAGCTTTGTTTTTTTTGGGATTCAGTAGAAAGCAGCGCTTTAAGAACCATGTCTCAACTATACCTCAAAATTACATAAAGCCCAATTAACTTTCCTACAAAAAACACATCTGAAAACAGAGGACGTATTCAGATCAGATACCAAATCATATTCAGTATTAGTAAGTTCAGAACATACTACGAAAAGAGTAGTTATTTTATGGAACAATTCTTTACCATGTCCAAAGATAATTAACACTTATAAGGATAATAAAGGAATGTTTCATCTTGTCACTGTTGAATTTAATAACAAAATTTATACTTTAATAAACCTATATTGGATCCCACAAATAGGTATCAATACAGCGAAACAACATCTTGACCATATCGTGCAACTTTCTAAGGATATATAATAATAGCAGGTGATTTTAACTGCATTTTAGACAACAGAGAATCAACCTCTCATAATAAAAGAAGAATTACAGCTTCAGCTAAACCATTGAAAGATTTCTTGGAGACACACATATTGAAAGATATATATATCTTTGCTGATTCTAATTCTTAAGCATACACTTTTTTTCACACAGACATAATACTCATTCAAAGATAGAAAGAGTTATTTTCCAACGATTTGGTAGACTCTTTAATCAGTATTAAAGTGATTGCTTGTCCATTATTGGATCACAATTCAATAATTTTTTGAATTTTTAATTAACTCAAACTATAATATTCATATAAGAAAAATACCTGTATATATCACAAAGTTGAAAGACTTTAAAGAATTCATAACATTAAAAACTCAAAATTTCACAGACCTAAATAACATCGATGATACCTCTGAAATTTTTGTATGGAATGCCTTAAAAGCGTATCTTTACATGAGAATTATCAATTGGTATCACAAAAAAAAAGTTGGACGAACTACTTGATATACAACATACATTAGATACTTTGAAACAATCAAGAGGGAGATACTAATAAAAATGATAAGAGAAATAAATTCATTGAATAATAAATATATAGAAATCTTCAATCATAAAACCATTATTATATTAGAGAAATGTAAGTTTCCACTAATCCTAGATCTCTACACATTTACTAGCCAATAAAACTGAAAGACTAAATAAATTTTATCATATAAATGAAATATTTCCCCTATAAAGAAAAAGATGGTTTCAGTTATACAAAATACCTTAATCGAATTTAGAGAATTTTTTATTAATATAAATCAGCAACCCAAGATAACTGATTCCAGTCAAGAAATCAAATTCTTTATTAATAGATATACTAAAAAAAGACTCTCAAATGAGCAAGCTACTTCTATAAATAAACCTATTTCCTTTAAGGATACTCAAACCCAAATCACTAACTTAAAACTCAATAAAGCACCCAGGAATGATGGCATCATACCAGAAATGTATAAGATATCACCAATTAATGCTTTAAAACTGCTTCATAAAGTTTATAACATCTCCCTGAATAATAACTTAATACCTCCTTCATGGAGATATACTTTTATCTCCCCTATTCTACAATCTAATAAAGACACCATTAAATGTTCAACCTATAGACCTATCTCTTTACTAAACATCGATTATAAAATGTTTGTCAATATTTGCAGACAGACTTAAAAATTTTCTACCCATATTAATTGAAGATGATCACACTGGATTCATAGTAAACAAACTCTTATGATAACATTAAAAGAACATTATCTTTAATTGAATCAGTTAAATATTTAAATAATTTACATTAATCAGTCTAGATATAAATTGTGCTTTTGGCTCAATAAATTGGGATTATTTACTTATTTTACTGGAGGAATTACTCAATCATATCAGGGTAGTCAAGCATATATTAAAATAGGCACAAACATCTCCCAAAATATCCCAATTATTAAAGGAATCAAGCAAGAATGCCCTTTATCATCTCCTTTTCTGTTCACATTAATTAGGGAACCTTGGGCTAAATTTGATAAGAGATGATGAGAATATTGAAGGCTATAATTTAAACCCCAATGAATCTTCCAAAATACAAATGTTTGCAGACAACATACTCATTACCCTTGGTGGTGGTAAAAGGAAGTTATGTTCTTACCATAACATTCCATGTTTGTTGTCCTTTATCTCGCCTTCCTTCTTTCTGTTGACTCAGTTACTTCTAAAGCTTGAATAATCCTTACTGGCTCGAGGCTAACCCCTTATCCCAGCATGTATAGCGGTAGCTACCCAGATCTCATTTGTGAGAACTAACCACTAGATTGGAAAAATTATGAATTACCCAATAAAAGAGGTAACTAAACAATAAAGACTCCTTGTACCAACAACAACAGGAAAAACATGGTGACAAGGAGAATACCAAGGGCTGGAAAGCAAAGGAAACCCAGCCAGATTAGCCAAAAGATAAATTCCTCTCAATCATCCAGGACAGGAGAAGGAGGGAGGGACGCAAGGAGGAAGGCGAGATAAAGGACAACAAACATGGAACGTTATGGTAAGAACTTAACTTCTTTATGTTATGTTGTCCATCTGGCTTTCCTTCTTTCTGGTTGGGACAGCGTCCCTAGCACCTAAATCCTGGGTGGCTCACTGGAAAAGAGACTTCAGAACCGTAGAACCAAAGGATACCCTGTTCCGAGAGGTCATGTCCACTTTGTAATGAGTAATGAAGGTATGGGGAGTAGCCCATGTTGCTGCTGAACAAACAGTATCTAAAGGAAGCTTAGGTTGAAAGGCTATGGAGGTAGCCAAGGACCTAGTGGAATGTCCCATCACTTTTCCTGGGACTGACACACTCCGAGACTCAAACATAAGCAATAGTATGAGACAGCCATTTTGAAAGAGTCACTTTGGAAACTGATGAACCTTGTTTGCTCTGAGAAAAGGATACAAACACCTGACCTCTTTTTCTAATGTCCGTGGTCCTTTGAAGATAAAATTGTAATTGCCTGTGGACATCCAATTGATGTAATTTGTACTCTGCCTTGTTGCCATAATTTGGAAAAAAAAAACAGGAAGTTCAATTAATTGATTCAAATTATAGTCTGAGCAAACTTTTGGTAAAAAGGAAGGATTAGTTCTAAGAGATACTCTATCCTTGTGAAAGATCATATTAGGCGGGCAAGATGGAAAGCGCCTGTAACTCGGAGACCTGCCTAGCTGATGTAACCACAACCAGGAAGAGGGCCTTCCATGATAAGAACTTCAGAGGACAAGAAGCAGCTGGTTCAAAGGGAGGAAGGATCACAGCAGCTAGTACTAAGTTTAAATCCCAAGGATGGAGAGGTTCTCGGATAGGAGGCCTTAATAGTGCAGCACCTTTCAAAAAGGCCTTGCATAACTTATGGGACATAACATTAGCACCTAGAAGGCCCATATGAAAATTAGAAATAGCAGCCAGTTGAACAAGAATCATAGCAGCTGCTGCTCCTTTTTCGAAGGTTTCTGCCAGGAAGCCAAGATTTTTGCAATTGGAGCTGTAAAGGGATCAATGTCATTTTGCTCAGCCCAGGAGGAGAACCTCTTCCATTTACTAGTGTAAAGCTTCCTAGTAGTTGGTTTATGGGAAGAGACTAAAATATGTTGAACCATAGGTGAGATATCAGGGAGCCTGGCTAGGATCGGAAGTGGAGAAACCAAGCTGTCAGCTCAGGAATTCCCGACTGATGTGTCAGGAGGTCAGGAACCGGGTCCAGAATCCAAGGCTCCTCTCTCAGGTAATGTGAAAGGGGAACCATATCTGAAGAGGCCAGTACGGAGCAATGAGGATCAGCTTGCAACTCAGCAACTTTGCTTTCTGAAGAACTTTTGGAATTAAAAAAAGTAGGGAAAAGCATAAAGAACCCCGGGGGGCCCAATCGTTGACCAGTGCATCGCAGGGTGTCTGTCTCGGAGGGGGAACTAGAGCAAAATAGCTACTGTATTTGTTGTTTAGGTGAGAGGCAAAGAGATCGCAGAGTGGCTGGCCCCATCTGCGGAAGATCACATCCGCCACATCTTGTTTCAGAGACCACTTGTGGGGCATTAGAAATGCCCTACTCAGCTTGTCCGCTATCACATTGGACTTCCCTGGAATGTGCATTGCAACCAGAAAATGCTGAGAGGAGATCGCCCATTGCCATACTCAAAGGTCCACCCGACATAAGGGGTAAGATTTGGTTCCGCCCTGTTTGTTGATGTACCACACTATTGACATGTTGTCCGTCTAAATTGCTACATGACCCAAAGGAAGAGAGTCGAAGTGCTTGCAATGCTAGTAACACTGCTCTTATTTACAGGACATTGATGTGCAAATGGTACTCGTGAGGTTGTCAAGTTCCTTGAACTGTCGGTTCCAAATAATGCCCCCCCCCCCCCCAATCTGGGAAGCATCCGTGGTCACTGTGGCTACTGGATAAGGGGCTACAAAGGGTCTGCCTAGAGTGATTAGGGGAGAGTGGCGCCACCACTGTAGCTCTTTCTTGCAAGCATCCATGATTAAGATCATGTCTGACATTGGCAAGTCCTGATACGACCACTGAGTGATGAGGAGCTATTGCAGAATCCTCATGTGATAACAGGCTAATGGAACTAGAGTAATGGCAGCCGCCATTAAACCCAAGACCTTCAGGACAAATTGAGCCTGAAACTTTGATTTTGACAAAAGGAGAGAAACCTGACCTCGAATGGCAAGCACCCTTTTCTTGTGGGAGCTTGGCTACCATGTCTCTTGTATTTAGTTTAGCGCCGATGAAAGTAATACACTGAGAGGGCAACAACGCAGATTTTTCATAATTTATTGCGATTCCTAGGTATGCACAAGTGTGAATAGTGTGGTTCCTGGCCCTTAGGAGGTGATGCTCAGTGGTGGCAGTGAGGAGCCAGTCGTCTAGATAAGGAAACACCTGGAATCCCAAGCATCTCAGGTGAGCTGTGACTACTGCCATGCATTTGGTGAACACCCTGGGGGCTGTGGTGAGACCAAAGAGCAGAGCTCTGAATTGATAATGACTGGCTCAAAGTCATAAGCGTAAATGTCTCCTGGACCGCCTACCCATTTTTATATGGTAGTACGCATCCTGGAGATCAATAGAGCACATCCGATTGTCCTGACCCAAAAAGAGTAGAATGGACTGCAATGTCACCATCTGGAACTTGGTCTTCTTTACTGACCTGTTTAACTTGCTGAGATCCAAGATAGGTCTCCAGTTCCCTGTCTTCTTTGGAACTAAAGACACTTGAGTAAGTTCCGGATTCTATCTGGTCTGTGAGGACTTCTTGAATGGCTCTCTTTTTGCAGCAAAGTGTTTACTTCTATGGCTGCTTGATCCCGAAGATTTGGTGGAACATCTGGGATTGAAGATTTTTGACTTTTTGGGGGTGCTTGGGAGAAAAGAATTTTGTAACCCCTGGATATTATGCACCATACCTATTAATCTTGTGTTATATCTTGCCAGACTCTTAGGTACAGTGAAATTCTGCCCTTGACTGCCTCCAGAGGTGATCAGCCGGGCAATCCTTCAGGGATCTGAAAGGATCTGGCCGAGAACGTATCCCTGTCACCCTGTTGTGGACTCCCCCCTGCCGCGAGGTCGGCGTCTCCCATTATTTCCACCTCTGCCTCTGGGGGAATTATCTCCAAGAGTGTCCGGCGAAGCTCCCTGGGATTTACAGAACCAAATTTTACCACTCTTTTGGCCTCTGGCATAAGGCCGGGATGGAGTGGAAAAACAGACTCCTACAGCAGATAAGAGTTTCGCCATCTCGTTCACTCCTGGTAAGAGTCTCTCGAACCTGCGGCCCGAACAAGGTCGAGCCGTCAAAGGGGGCATTCGTAAAGCAGGACTTAAAGGGCTCCGCAAATTGACAAAGATGCATCCAGGAATGTCTAAGGAGCCACTCCTGTGCCTGCAGCCCTACTTGCTCTAGTTGCTGCATAAGAAATCAAGCGCATGGAGGAGTTGATAATGGAGGTTAGGGTTGCTAGCTGGTTGGTCGACTTGGAAGCCGCTCCCTCAGCTGAAGGGTCCTGGAGGGTATCTCCCAGCTCTTTAAGGAGATCCCTCTGAAGCCTTGTAAAATGAGTAAAATAGTTGAGCGACCAGATTCTAAAGGCCGCAGAAGAGAAAGAATGCTTCCCATACCTATCCATGGCTCCAGACTCCTTGTTTGGCAGATGGATAGAAGAGGAAGTCTCCGCAAATTCCTTCTTGGTGGCTGCTGCCACCACCATAGCATCAACTGGCACGCCTTTGGAGAGAAAGGTCTTGTCATCTGGTGCAGTCATGAATTTGTTTGGCTTTCACAGAACGGGCTCCATGGTCTCTGGAGCACTCCACGTCTTTCGACTCACTACAGACAAAGGTGAGTCGAAAGGTGGAGACACCCAGGAGGTGGAAGGTCGGGAACCAGATGCGTCCAGGTACATGGACTCATCCTCAGAAGGGGCAAGGGACTCTTCATTTCCCCTCTGCCTAGGATCTCCAGACTGAGAATGAGACATCTTCAGAGGGGGACCGTGGGGACCCTTCCGAGTCATCCAAGTCCATGTCAGAGGTGACAGACTCAGGGGAGTCCACGTTTCCTCTTACATTTTTTCTTCCTGGGAACCTCCCCTGAGGCATGCTCAGGAGAGGTCTCGGAAGAAGAGGGGTCGCCCTGTGGGGAGTCCTGTAGCATCGGTTCCCTACACTTGGGACGGAGAGAGGATCCGAGGCAAACACAGGTATCGATGGGGTTGGAGCCAATGGAGCTGAGAGTGGGGCTGTCTCGGTGGACAGCACACTCCACCTGGAATCTGGAGACCTCCCCCGCACCGGAGACTGCTCCGAGGCAGATGTGGGAGCCAAACTCACCTGCGCTGAAACTCCGAGAGGTAGAGTGGGGTCAGACAAGGGTCCAATGCTACTTCCCCCCTCGGAGCTGACGAGGTAGTCTCAGCGCCCAGACCCCTCGACGGAGTGGACTGTCGAGGAGGTCATGGCGAATATCGTAACCGACACAGCAAGGGTCTTCAGAACAGACAGTTCCACCACTACTTTCATGCACTCCGGCTCCGAACTGGACGCAGTCGGAGGAACCAACACAGGGGCTGGACCGAACAATGAGCCACTTCCTTCTGGGCTGGCCCTTACAACAATTTAGCAAATACCCGTGTCTTGAGCAGCCTCTTCACCACTATCTCCACATTCTCATCCGATAAACTCCTGGATGACCGAGAGGAGTGGGCCAAGGACCAGTGACTACCTGCTACTGACTGTAAAAGTGGTGGCTGAGGCACAGATCTCACTGGTTCCAAAGAACGAGATCTCGACCTCTTGAGGCCAGGATGGCTCCGAAGCCACAGATCGAGCCGCAGGAGAAAAGGAATTCTCGGAGCCAACAATCCGCTCCGAAGATTTATATTTTGGCTTTGTCAGCACCGGTGGAGCCGATGAAGATGCTCGTCTTTCATCAGATTTTTTGGAAGGCTGAGTATCCGATGCAACCTAAACCTGAGGTTTTAACAATTCTCTCAAGATCAGTTTGTTGCGCCTCTCCTGCAAAACCTGCACACTGAAGGCATGGCAAATAGAGCATGAGTCCTGCAGGTGGACCGCACCTAAACAATAAACAGAACTCATGTGCCTGTCTGTAAGGAAAATTTTTTGGCAACACGAGTCGCATTTTTTAAAGCCAGACTGCTTTGTAGGTTCTTGAGACATAATACTTCTGCAGTGGTGCAGCGGTAGCATTGTTGCCTCACAGCAAGAGGTTCTCCCGTTCGATTCTTGGCTGGGGTTGGCAGTGCCTTCTGTGTGGAGTCTGCATGTCCTCCCCGCAGTCGAGTGGGCGTTCAAAAGACATGCGATGAATGGGCGTGCCTTCGTTGAAGGTTGGGCATCGGGCTGGCAACTCAACACCATAAAAACCAACTGCCAATCATTAGCGGACTGGAGTTCCGCTGTGGCAACCCCTAACCGGGAAAAGCCGAAAGACAAACAACAACAAACACAAAGAGTGACGTACAATAAGAGCATAGATTTATTATTTTTTTTTTGAAAAGGAAGGAATAAAGATAAGGGTGCCTCTAAGTTAAACAGCTACTGCTCCCAAAGGGAGAAAGCCTCGAAAATGGCTTCTCCCTAAAAAGCAAGCCGGAAAAAAAGGGACAAAACAACAACAAAAAGAAAAAAAAACGGGCCGCCGACAACACATAGAAAAAGGCCTGAGAGGAAACGGCGGCCTATCAACAGCAAACAACTGTAATGAGTACAGGGGTGATAAGACAGGTAAACTCTAGCTAGTAATAAAAATTAGCCTAAACGCACAACAATTATTACAGAAAAAATTAACTACTTAGCCTGAGCCAGCAGAAGACAATCTCGACACTGCAAGTGGCAAACGAGATCTGGGTAGCTACCGCTATGCATGCTGGGATAAGAGGTCAGCCTCGAGCCAGTAAGGACTCTTCGAGCTTTAGAAGTGGCAGAGTCGGAGCAGAGATCGGCTCCAAACCCAACCAGAAAGAAAGAACGCGAGATGGAAAACATAACATTACATCTATTCATGCTCTTTTTAAAGATATTATTTTCAAAAAAATCAGGCCTAACTTTTAATAACAATAAAACGCAAATCTTAACATTAGACCCTAAGAAATTTGAACTACATGATGTTTAGAAAAAATATTTGGCACAATCAGATGAATTACTATATTTGGGTATTGTAATTACTAACAACATAAAAGATATTATTCAAATAAATTATAATAAAAGTTTATTGGCAATAGAAAATCTCATTAAAAAATGGAATAAAATCCCATTCAACTTTCAGTTATAAAGATGATTCTACTCCCCAAAATTCTTTATATTATTCAATCACTTTACCTCCCCCCTAACCCAATAATTAAGAAATTTAACTCTATGATACATAAATGTTTATGGTTTCCGTTTAAACCTAGAATTGCTCTATCTTACCACATGAGAAACTGGAATAATGGGGGTATAGCTATGTCAAATTTGGAAATCTACTCAGTTTCTTTGATGGCCAAATCCATTTCTCTTCTTATAGATGCTAAATATACAGCTAAATGGAAAAATATTCTAGAAATATTAGCGACTAATACAATAAACAATAACAAATATTAGACATTAGCTTTACTAAATAACACTTTTATTTGGGTTTTAAAATAATACTTCTTATCCTATTCTTCCCAGAGCCTTAGATCTAACTACATAACACTCCTTTTGAGATCTTTCAGAAATTATATATTTAAATTCAATATTTATAAGGACTGGTTATTTCTCCTAGTTCCTATAGCCTTTACACAAGGTATTATTTTCTCTTCTGATTGCACAAAAATGTTTTCCTTTCAACAGAAAAACTTATATTTTGGTATCAAATGATGTCAAATAATGACTTGAAATCTATTAATTTACTTAACAGTGAATATGAATATGATACATTTTCTTGGTTGGATTTACATGAAGGTAGGAAATATGTCTTAAATAAACTTGGCTATGTCTCTTAACAGCTAAAAATTCAATACCTAAACTAATTCAGTATATAATGTTATTATTATAACATAAATCTCCCACTAAAAACATTTTGTCTCACTAATACAAGGCAATTAAACTTGACTTAGATAATTTCACAGACAGTTACTGGAATTATTTTTCTTTAATAATCAACCCCCTAAGGACAAAGACAAAATAAATATATTACAATCAGCCATTGTAATCACTTCATCGTTGAAATGGAAAATTATTCACTTGAAGATATATACATAGATCTTTTATTACCCCATTTACTTTAAGTAAATTTAATAAGAAAAATTTTAATTGTTGGAGGTGTAATAAAGAAGTTAATGTGGATTGGGCACATATGGTTTTTGATTGTATAGAATTAAACAAACTTTAAGATCTTCCTACAAGCTATTTTCACAGATAATTTTCCCTCTCTAAATCACTTATTTTGTTTAACACTCTTGCTCCAAACTGTATTAGAGAAGCTAATCAGCCTTTGATCTGGTCTATATTATCTGTTGCCAGAAAAACAGTCACAAGAAACTGGAAGTCTACTTCATCTTCAATGCAAGAATTCAAAAATATACTTCTTGAAGTTTGCAATTTGGAAATGTTGACCAATAAATCAAGATCTTCTAGAAATACTACTGTATGTAACATGTGGGAAAAGGTATACGATTTATTAGACAAATAACTTAATACTATTGTAATTATTATATTCAAATGTATTACTACTTTATTATTTTGTACTTGTGGAGAATGTCTGTATATAGTTTAGATGCGTTTCTTTCATTGATGTTTTGTTATTTACATAGAAAACTGTGCATAATTCAAGACAATGATTATTCATCTATTTCAATATTAATAAAACTGTTAAAAAAAAAAGAACTCCAAGCTCTGATGACTGTTCCTCCTCCTAATTTTCCATAATGACAGGGTCTCACTTAGGACTTTTCTGAATTTCATAACTGTAACCCTAACCACATTATTGGTTGTGTCTTAGAAAAGGTTGAGGTATCTTTGGGGGAATTAGTGAATTTGGATGTTAAGTTATATAAAAAGGAAACATTACATATTTTAAAGTTTAACACTTTGGAACCCTTAGGGTTAAATAAGGAATGTCACTGGAAGTATGTAATTTAATTTGATTTAACTTGATTAATTGCAGTGGGTGTGACTTGTAAATTTTATGTGTATATAAATCTGATTTTTTTTTATGTTATTTTACTCTCTGAAGGCTGTACAGCCGAGGCGCTAAGTAATAAAAGGTTGGACTGTTCGTTGTCCTGGTGGCATAGTTTTTTTTTTTTTTTCTCCCTTAGGACTAACTCATCTTTTTTGCCCAAGGTGGTTAAACTCTCTCTCAAACTGTTCAACTACCCACTACCTTCTCCTCTCCACAAAATCACTGAGAGAGGATTCCTCATTTCCAGATAATTGAGATTCTACCTGCACAAGACTAAGTCTTTTCGGAAACCTGACCAGCTTTTCATTAACTTCCACCCTTGGGTGCTGGGTCTACCTGCTTCCAAGCAGACTGTCTCCTCCTGGATTTCCAAATCCATCTTCTTTTGCTACATCCACCATGGAAGGACTCTTTCCTCCCCTGTCAAGGCCCATTCTACCAGAGCCATGGCTTCATCAAAGGCATTCTTCAAAAGACTGGATAACAGAGCCATCTTTGAAGCAGCCACCTGGTGTACTGTTAATACCTTCACCAAACATTACACACTGGATATAATTGTCCAGATCCAGGACTGGGTTTGCCAAATCCATCTTGCATGGCTTCAAGAGCTCCTCTACTCCTCCCACCTCCCTTTTCTGTTGAGCTTTAGCACTGTCCCTCAAGTGAAGAATACTGCAGCAAGTGAATAGAAGGACGTAGAAAAGTATTGATGCTGACTAGATAGTAGTAGTAGTAAAAGAAACAGTAAGAAGTTCAAATGTACAGGATACGAAACGGGACAAATTAATGACCAGAGAAAGTGAAACAAAACTAAGAAAACCTCCTAACTATAAAACCCCATTCCAGGTGGAGTACCTAACTTCTGGCTAAAAGTATTATCATCTTTTCACAAAGATTTAGCCACGAGTAAGAACTACTTATATGCGCACCTCGAACAGGCACCAACTTGGTTAACAGGAGAAACAATACTCATCCTTGAGAGTAAACCTGCATAACTACTTTCAATGTTGTACAAACTACATACTTGAATTGATGCTGACAGAGTTTACAGTCGTTTAGAAGAAAACTCAAACACTGCAAAAGAAAAGGGTAACAAAAGAAAGTTGTATGGAACAAAGTGTTATTTGTTGTTAAAATAAAATAATAATGGAGAATATAAGACTAAAATTAATACTGAAAACTGCTCTGACATTTAGGAACAAAGTCCAAGCTATAAACCAATTTGCTCTTCTTGTTCTAACTTACAGTTTTGGTGTTACTGGCGGGCTCTAAAGGGTATTGCGTCAATTGGACAGGAAAACAAGAAAAAATGTTTCACACTTATCAAATGGTATACAAAATCAGTGGATACCAAAATTATATATTCCTAGTTCTGAAGGAGGTATTGGCCTCCTCGAAATTGATTACCTATACAGAACTGCAATTGTAGGACTGCATGCATATCTGCTAACCTCACCAAATCCAAACATAGTGAAAGTTTTAAAACATGAAGAGAACAAATATAAGACTACTTCCTTGTTTAGTTTAGCAGAAGCATAATGATGTCAAGCGGGAATGGAATCTAAACCAGGAAGAGACAAAAAAAACAAGCAACTGAATGTGCCAAAAAAAAAAAAAAAACACAAACGAAAGACTGCAAGGAGAAGGATCAGATGAGAAGAAAAGAAATGTGGAGAAAAGCATTAACATAATTGCAAGTACAGAAAACTCCTGGAACAACCTCATGCCAATCAGGATGTGACACATGAATGGTTAAGGAGAGGGGAATTTTATCAAAAAGATGAAAGGTTAATATTACTGGCCCAGAACAGGGACTACATATACACTGGTGTACAAAAGCCATTGAACATGATGGAGAAAGACTAATGCAGGTTATGTAAAAGATAAATGGAAACAATCGCACATCTTTTTTGCTGGGTGTGACACACTAATGGAAGACGGCCTGTACACTGAAAGTCATAATACTGTGGCAAGACTGTTGCACTGGGGATTGTGCAAACATTACAATTCTGAAGAAGATGAGAAGCATTGGAAACAAACCACAAAACATTACAGAGAATAATGAAGTTTACATCACATAGGATTACCCATTAACTACAGTTCAAAAAATAGAACTAGAAAATCAGATACAGCAGTCCATGAAAAGACAAAAGTAGCATTGGTCATTGAAATTACTACATCCAGTGATTACAGTGTATTCTGTACAGAGAGAGACACAAAGTGAAAATACCAGGATATGAAGGCAGAAACATGGGAAATGTGAAAGAAGGATACTGAGACAGCTCCAACAGTAGTAGGAGCAATGGGTCTCATAAAAAAAAATTACAGTCTTATTTAGACATGCTACCAATCCATGCAACTCCATATGAATTACAGGAGGAGTCAATCCTGGGCAGACTGCAGCTGATGAGAAGAGCACTCTTGGCCAGCATCAAAATTGAAACAATACTAATTTCACAAACTTTAATCATGCATTCACTTAGGAATGGAGTCCATTCTCATCATGGTATTAGGAACAAATAAAGACTTGGAGAAATTAAAATGCCAGTTAGCTATCCATTACATAATATAAGGATTTACATTCAGATCTACAAGACTAGCCATAATGCTTGCATGAGGAATACTGTCAAAGGCCTTAGCCAGGTCTAGATATGCTATTTGCACTATATAACCACTATCTACTGCTTCAGTTACTTTTCAAAGAAATTAATGAGGTTAAAGAGGCAGGAACTTCCTTTGATAAAGCCAAACTGATGATGTCCAGGGTTGAGAGATTGAAATGTCCAGGTTAATGTAGTCTTAAATAATGTGCTCCTCTGCTTGACATATGGGGATAGTGAGAATAATGGGTCTATAGTTACCTCCATGGTTGGGCCACTCTTGTGCAATGGCATTATAATAGCCATCTTACAGGTTTCAGAAACTCAACCAGTGGACAGGCTTAGATCAGAGAGTTTAAGTAGGGATTCAAAACAGACATACTTGGCATTGATAACCAGACAACCTAGTATGTTGTCAGGGCCCGTGAATGAAGTATTGTTAGTTTTTGGAAAGAATGAGAAAACTTGTTCTTTAGTAATTAAAGGGGGTGGCTAGGATGATGGAACCTGTGGGATGACTGAGGTGTGAGTGGAGTAAAATTTGCACTTATTTATTAGCTAGGATATTGGCTGTTTCCCTTGGATTAGATAGTTTAGTACTATTGTGGACTACTCTGAACACTTTTCGGTCTTGGTTCTTAACTTCCTGACAAAGTTAAAGAAAGATATGCAGTTGTTTTTGGTTTTAGCGGCTATTTCATACTCAGCTTTGAGCTTCCTAATGGATCTCTTAAGCGATTTGTTAGCTTGCCTAAGTGTGCTCTTAAGGTAGGTAGAATGAGACATCTTCTAAGCATTAAGCAGTTTCTTTCTTGTTATATAATTTGTACAGGTATCACTACAGCTGTAAGGTTTTAAACTTTTTATATTTGTTGCAGACAAACTGCTTTATCAATGCAACTATTTAAGTGGGAGTAGAAGTCAGACATACAGGATTACAGCAACATTTACTTAAGTCAATAAGTAACTGAAGCAAGTTTGCTTTTGAGAAGTCACTGCACACGGAGCTATTTACAAGGGAAGTACCACCAGTTTTAAAGGAAAAGGTCACTAAATTATGGTCTGATTTATATGGAGCTGTGCAAGAAGTGGCCATATTTGTGAGGACTAGATCCAAGATACTGACCCTAGTAGGATGGTTAACTATTTGTGAAAGAGAGTTAGCATTTATAATGTCAAGAAATCGCTGGGCATGCTGACCACTGGCAATGCAAGTCAGCAAGTTTAATAATGGTTAGTTGAAGTCCGCCACTAGAAAGGTCTTGGGTTTAACAGGAATTGCAACTAATGTGTTACGACTGCTATTGTGCTCAGAAGGGGACAGAGGGTATTCTATAGCTAGCTATGAAATGGCAATTATAGGTTCATAGGAGTTTACTAGGCTAATGACCACAAGGACCTTTTCAAGCCTAGCCATGCATCCCAAATATCTGACAAGTTCCGATTTGTTTGTGTCTTTCGGCTTTTCCCGGTTAGGGGTCGCTACAGCGGAACTCCGGTCCGCTAATGATTGGCAGTAGATTTTTACATGCTGGCTTGCCGGGCCTAACTCACAACCTTCAACGAAGGAACGCCCATTCACACGTCACCACACAGAAGACGCTCTAACTGAGAATCGAACGGGCAACGTCTAACTGTGAGGCGATAATGCTACCGCAGCACCACCACCGCAGTACATCTGACAAGTTCCGATGACCTTCATAATTTTTTTTTTATGGACACAGGTCCATTTTCAGCGGAGGCCCGGGGAGATAAGCTCTAAACAACACATACATAGAACAGGCAATTACAGGGAACATTTGTTTCATGTTATGAGAGCTTTCATTGCATACACAAAAGATGACACATACAGTATGGAATATATTAAATTAACAGTCCATAGAAAAGTCAAACATTGAGGTATAGAGTGTAAAAAGACATCTACACAAAAGACCTAAAAGGAGGAAGAATTTAGTAATCAGGAGACAGAGTAGTTACTTTTTTTAAGGGTTAGCCTGGTGAATGGCATTAGCATAGCCAATTACTCTGAAAATGTTTTTTCAGGAGTTTTTTTAAAGTGAGTAGTGGAGGTGGTAGAGGATGCATGGCTTGGTAGGGTGTTCGATTTTTTGGCAATGGTGCTGGCAAAAAGGGATTTGCCAGCATCCTTTCTGTGCTTGATGACTGTTATGATGTTTTGGTTGCTGGATCTAAGAGTTCTAGTGGGGATGTGTGGGTTGTATGCGTTGCTGTAGTGCCAGGGGTTAGTTTGGGAAAGTAGTAGAGTTTGTGAGCAGTAGATAGTTGGTTGAGTAGTAGCATATGAGGTAGCTCCAACCAGTTGACTTGCTTAAGTGGCAGACAGTGATGGGATCTATAAGGGGATTCGGTAGCAAATTTAACAATTTTGTTGTAACAAGATTCCATTTTATTTAGGTCGGTTTTTCGGAGATTAGTTAAGATGGGAGAGGCATACAAGAGGATGGATATGAGATGGGTCCTTGCAATGGTTGCTTTGGTGTTATTAGTCAAAGTGTTTATTCCTATAAAGGAGTCAAGTTTTTTGTTAACTTTCTTGATGGTTTGAGCAATACGGATGTCAAATTTAAGATAAGAGTAAGTATGGGCCTGGGGCCTGGGAGATGAACCTTTTATAGGTTACCTGTTTGTATCAGAGACACAGGTGCCAAACCAGGGATGAATTTCCGGTTTCCCATCCAATTGTCCAAATTGCACTTGAATTAGGTTAGGTAGGAACTCTTGCTTCACATGGATGGGGAGCCTATTCTATAGACTGGGTAGTCTCTGGGATACATACCTATCTCTCCAGCAGGTCCTATTTATATCACAGGCAAGGTTTAACTCTTTAGAATGGGTAATTCTGGTACTGTTTGTTTCATGGACATACAGGAGGTCCATCAGAGTGGGGTCTGACAATGCCCTGTATGCCATGCATAGATATCCCCTAAAAAGCCTGTAGGAGACAAAATACAGGGATAGGGCTTTGAGGTAGTCTGCAAAGGACATATTACTTATGCCCCGTATTCTCTAAGTAAGGAACCTCTGTGGACATTCCAGTTGTTGGATATGCCTGGTTAGGTACATACCAAAGGGGGCATTGTACTCAATGATAGGTCTGATGAATGCTGAATACAGTGGAACAATGACTTCCTTGAACTTAATTGCCATGCCTTTGTTTAGAAGTTGCGTAACATAGAAGGATTTCCTCACCACTGCAGACACTTGATGATCAAAGGTTAGCTTACTATCTATATGTGTCCCTAAGTCCCTGGCTACTGGGACATCTCTAAGGGATGTGTTGTCAATATGATAGTTACCAGGGATGGAAGACTTCCCAAAGAATACTATTGTGCATTTCTTGGTATTTAAACTATAGTCCATGGCTCTGACAGCTGTTTGTCTGTGTCAGCACCTCCTGGAGAACATTTGTGTCAGTGTGAGAGTCAATGACAGCTCCTAATTTGCAATCATCTGCAAATTTAGTCAGCCAGAGACCACTGACATTGGCCTTGACTTCAGAGAAGAAAATGTCAAAAAGGAGCGGTCCAAGGACTGATCCCTGAGGGATGCCACTTGTGACTGGCCTCTTTGTAGAGGTGGACTCCCCAATTCTAACTTCCTGGGTCATGTCTGTGAGCCAGTTGGCTATCCACTGGGTGGCATACAGGTCTGCACTTAACCTTTTGAATTTGTCAACAATGCCCAAATGTGGTATTGTGTCAAATGCCTTGGCCAGGTCAAGGTAGGCTGTGTGAATGATTCTGCCCTCATCCATTGCTTTGGTGAGCTTCTCAAAGAAGTCCACCAGGTTCAGTAGGCATGATCTGGGGTGGGTCCATTGTCTGGGGGTTTACTATATCTCTATTGATCACCTCCATGATAATTTTTTTCCATGACTTAACATACAAGACTAGTGAGATTTTATGGGTCTTTAGATGGCCTATCTTTGTGCAGAGGGATGACTGTTGCCTTACTCCATTCATGAAGCACGAAGATGTTTGGCAACTACAGTTAAATAGTAATTTCAGAGGCCATGAAACCTCATGTTTCACGCTATTTAAAAGGCATCCTGGGATATTATCTGGGCCCACTGATGCAGTGTTCTTAGTCTTAGAGAGCATTAAGGACCTGCTCCCTAGTCACAGTAGGGGAGTTATACTTGATATTTCCTGAGGGAAGTTTGAGGTGGAGAGAGGAGTAAAGTTGGAGCTGAATTCTGGCTCAGTATACATGGCTCCATTTACAATGAGCTCTGCATACAACTTTGTATTGCCTTTGAGGTTGCGGACATAGCTAAGGAATGCTTTGTGGTTGTCCTTGGCCTGGAAGGCCAAACTTGCCTAAAATTTGGTTTTGGTAGACTTCATTTGTCCTCCGAGTTGTTTGTTTAGTTTGATGAGAGTGCTATTATCCTGCTGGGTGCCGCACCTCCTAATTTTTGCCATGATTTTCTTCCTCCTGTTCTACATCCGATTGGTTTTGTAATTCCACCAGAGTGGCTTGTTGTTTGATTTTGTGATTCCACCATGGTGGCTTGTTTTTTGAGTTAGTTCTGTACTTCTTCCTGGTGGTACATCTGGGTGCATTAACATGCTTGTATAGGGTTTCTGTGAACAGTTCTGCATAGGCAGAAGTGCTCAGGATTTATGGAGGCTTGAAATTTTTCCAGGTTCTCACTTACTAGATGGAGGTTAGCCTTAGAATCATTCCTGAATATTCCCATTTTAGGTGGGGGTCGAGGTTTTACTTCAAAGGAGACCATTTTGTGGTATGACCTTACCAGGGAAGGCACTACAGTAGGGGGTGTGTGTGCAGCAGTCACCCAAATTAGTGAGGACCAGATCCAGTACAGTTGCACTCCTGGTTGGTGTAATGACTATCTGGTCCAGGGAGTTTGTTTGCAAAATCCAGGAATCTCTGTGCATGTACGTTAGGTGTCATTTAGGAGTTAATAGTGGGGTAATTACAGTCACCCATGAGTATGGTATTGGGTTGGATGGTTAGTGCTTCTAGTAAGTTTAAATACATGGTAGTGGTATTGGATTTTACCTATGGTGATTTGAATAAGGAGCAGCTCAGGTGCATTGTCCTGTTTGACCAGCCTTGAAGTATATTTATTTTTGATGTAAAGAGAGACGCCTCCACCTTTAGTCCCTGCCTGTAAAGTAGCTGGTCTAAATGTGTGGAAGGCATTATAACCTTGCACTGTTGGTGTGCTCTCTGCAGCTTTAAACCATGTCTCAGTGATCGCACAGACATCAGCATTCTGTAGGGTAAAGAGAGCTTCTATGGAATGGAATTTTTTTTGTTTAGGCTCCTAGCATTGAGCAGTAACACCTTTAGAGTTTCTTAGTTTTGATTTGCTATGTCGGCAGTACTTTCAGTTTGGCATTGCCTAAAAAAGGCACTATGGGGAAAGACAATATTTTAGCTAATATTCGAAAGCCTAGACGGGAGAGGTGCAGACCATCCCTGGCAAAGCAGCGTGGTCTGTTGACCAACTTCTTCCATGCTGACAAATATTGCACCCCTTTAGAATGACACCAGAAACTAAGCCAATTATTAAAGTCAATCATATTTTGTTTCTATTGTGGCACCATCCTTGGAGAAGGTAAAATGCTGCTCAATGCTAGGCCCATACCAGCCTGAGACACATTCCAAGAGCTCTGTGCTGTCTCTCTCTTCATATAGTCTAGGGAGGTATGTCTCCGGTCATTTACTTCCACATGGACTACGACGGGAGTCATATTGGTAAATGTGGTCCAATGACCTGAGTGCATGCGTAATGTGGTGGATCCTAGCCCCTGATAAGCAACTGACCGTAACTTTCTCATACTCAGCCTGGTGAAAGGGACATCAGTGTGACTCATGATGGAGTCTCCAATGACTGAAATGTTGGAATGCTACACCTGAGGAGATCCCAATCCCTCCGAGCTACACGCTCTAGGGACCTGGACCTTGTCACCACAGTGGGCGGGACATGCTGGAGGGATGGATTCCTGTCCCAGAGACTACCCATACTCTGGAACAGGCTACCCATCTATGTCAAGCAAAGTTCTTCGTTGGCACTCTTCAAGAGGAATCGTGATGAGTGGATGGGAAATGGGAAATACACCCCGGGGATCACTTCTGTGTCTCTGCTCGACAGTGGCACAGGAAAATAACTTTCTTGGGTGACGTAAGCCAGGGAACCATGTTGGCTAGGCTTGCATAGGCCCTTGGGCCGATAGCCTAGTACCTACCTATGAACCTAAAAGAAGTTTAGCGAGCATGACAGCTCCTTGACAAACCCAGACAGTCTAAGCACCAGTATTTGCAGATTTGTCTGTGTATAACATCTGACAATGTCTCTGGTTTTTTGGATTATATTGGTCAGACTAATGGGTCTATAACTTCTTGAGTCAATAGAGGCCACCCTTGTGCACCGGAATGAAGATTGCTGTGTTGCAGTCAATTAAAAGTATAGAGGAACTTAAGAAAATTGCCACGTTGTTTACATGACTTATTTTATTCTACCAGTTTGTTTACATGACTTATTTTATTCTACCTGTTTGGTTTAAATACCATGTTAACTCATTTTCAATTGAAGTGTTTTGTTTCCATCATACATTGTTTTCTTTTTCCACTTTATTCAAAATGATCTGTAATAACACTACTAATTATACAATAATATTCTATAGATAGTTGCTAGGGTTCTTCTACACAGACCTGAAGAAGTCGAAGGACGAAAGCAGTGTCTAATAGGTTATGAAATTAGAGTATGAGTTTTACAATTGATTTTTTTACATGCAGAGTGTATGTATGTATATGTGTGTGTGTGTGTGTGTGTGTGTGTGTGTGTATATATATATATATATATATATATATATATATATATATATATATACACACATACATGTGTGTGTGTGGTGTGTATATATATATATATATATATATATATATATATATATATATATATATATACATATATGTATGTATAATTTGCCAAATGGACAGCACAATAAACCACTCCCTTGCCTGATAAAAAGTATGCATATATTTAGAAAGCTTGTGAGGAAACTATATTACTGTTTTTGTTTTACTTGGATCGCTTGTCTGCTTACTTAAAGGATTTTCGACTGGAAACAGACTGCCTGCCTTGCTTGGATTACTTTCAAATAATTCTGTACAGTATTTCAAATTAAATATTTTTTGACTTAGACTAGTTTTTGTTTGCTACTTCTACTATTGTCTGATCCGATAAATATACAGTGATTACAGATATGTGGACTGAAAATCTTCACACACAAGTTTCTTGCACTGTTTTGCTTTTCATTTACAAAGCACGCGTGCAAACCTGTTTAGGGAGACGTTTGAGTCTCTTCGGTTGTAGTATAGAATTTTCCATCACTATTCATTTACTTCATCACTAAACAAGTAACTCTGTATTTACACCATGTACATTTGGGGAAAGTTAGAGATTAGTCCCTTTTATGGGGTGGTTTTCAAGTGGTTAGTCAGTTGAGTGTATTTGATTAGTATTTCTAGAGTTTTTACACAGAAATGAACACAAGTGTGTTATGACCTTGTGTTTAAGTGATTTCCAGAATGAGAAAGTCAAGGAAAATTAAGGGAGCTTAGTGAGGGAACTCTGGGCATATAGTGTCTTGACTGTTTTGTTGTCCCTCAACGATTTATTCATTTGAATTTAACTGGAGATCACTGGTCTGGTCTCACGCAACCAATTTCTGTGTCAACCCTGAAAAGAATGTTTGACAGCTAGATATACAAGTGCATTTGTTACAACATAGGCTGTGTCACCCAACACTAATTTATATTTTACCTCTGAAAACCTTTGCTTTATCTCCTAACCTCTTCAGCACATGAACTCATACCCACGGTTTCCACGTTTGCCCTGTTCTTTCCTGCTGTATATAATGTCCACTTCTCCTGTCAGACCCTTTCAGTATTTTGCTGTTTTTACTCTCTACTGCTAAACTTGTGTACACTGTTCTTTTGGGTAGACCGTATTTACCTCACCAGTAATATCTATATAATGCATTGTATACTCATGATCTTGATGAATGTATGTTTATACAGGTGCAATTTTATTAATGTCTTACCACTGTACTGTGCATCTAATCTTTACTGTTACTGTCATCAAGACTGAGTCTGCAAGTGGTCGGTTATGATCAGTGTTCTGCCTCTGTAAACAAATGTAAGTAAAATGCAATTTAAAATATGCAATAATGAAGTGTGTAGTCTCAAATGAGCGAACAGGTTTATAAAACATGCACTGTTATAGGATTTATCTTAACAGAGATGGCTGAGGTTGCTTACAGTACGCTTGTATGGTTTGAATCAGCAGTCCGTTAGTATGATGAGTTTCAACTACAGGAGGGTTAAAACAGTGGGAATTGGGAGTGGCCTCAGTGGGGGGGAGGGGGTGTCGCTTCATTAAGGTATTGCACTCCATCTAATCCCATCCACCCCTGCTGATAAACATTTGGGGGTTGCTCTTCTCCATTCTAGCCTGATAACCAAGTAAGCCCAGTGGAGGTGTGTCCTGAAAACACTGTCTGGTTGTGACCTTGTCAAGGATTGTACAATAGGCAAATGGCTAACGGAACATTGAGGGAACATTTTACAACAAATTAATGAAACAGTAAGAAGTTAAGGGATGACATTTTAGGTACAAGTGAGGAGAAGGTAAAACTATGTACGATGCTCTAGGGATATAAACCTGAACACAATGAATAGAACATGCTGGAGCGATAGATTCCCTTTGCAGAGACTTCCCTTACTATGGAACAGTGTCCCAATCTACATAAGACAGAGCCTCTCACTATCACTCTTCAAGAGGAACCTTGATGAGTGGATGGGTAACAGAAAGTTCACACCGGGGATCACACCAACAGCACTACTACATAGGGGTCAAGGGTACTAGCTGCTAGTACAAGGGTCTAGGGAACTACTAAAGGGCGGTGAATACCGCACAACATGGCTGGGCTAATATATGCCTTCGGGCAGATAGCTCAGTACCAACCTATGAACCTAAGGAATGTGTGGTGACTTGCCTTATGGGCTTAGAGGTAGAGGCTACATGAGATGTAGCTCTATGTGTTGATGTAGGTGTTGTTTTGAAAAAGCACATTTGGGGCTGCTGTGGGTATTTCTTGTGTGTACTTTTTTCTAGGAGGTCTTTATGGTTTAGGAAGGTTGCATGTAACTGCCTCAGCATATGTGGGTCAATATGTCTACTTTGAATTGTGCATGATGGGTGCAGCATGTGTACAGCTGACAACTTTACTGACATTGGGAGTACATTTATTTGATAGCTTTGCCTCCAGTGACACTGAGTAAATACATGTACCACCACTTTCTGTGAGTAAACGAATGTTTATTTACAACAAACACAACGGTGTATAAAACTTCAGTATAAAAACATCCATAAAACCAGACAGAACATAACGGATTAAGCGCTTTCACTCAATAACTGTGAGCTTCCTCAGAAACTCGGCATAAAGCTGAATATGCCTTAAATTTAAAATCTGGCGCCAACAAACAGCTGTTTAAATGTTCTTCTTAAAGCAGCAGTCAAATTTATGTACTTTTAGCATTTTATATTGTTAACAATTTTTAACAATTTTAATAAGTTTTTACATTTTTTCAGTTGTTTCGACACATCTAATTTCCAATATGGTATATTTCACCATGTTTATATATCACAGTCTACTGAGACCGGCTAGGTAATTGTTAGTTATTCTACAATTTGACTGCTGCTTTAAGAAGAACATTTAAACAGCTGGTTTTTGGTGCCAGATTTAAAATTTAAGGCATATTCAGCTTTATGCCGGGTTTCTGAGGGAGCTCATAATTAGTGTGTGGAAGCGCTTAATCCGTTATGTTCTGTCTGGTTTTACCGATGGTTTTATACTGAAGTTTTATACACCATCGTGTTTCTGTTGTAAATAAACATTCGTTTACTCACAGAAGGTAGTGGTACACTTATTGGAGTTTCCTGGCAGTCTAGTGAATTGGTGGCAACATCGTTCTTGGATATACTGTGTAAATACATCTCTCACATACAATATCAGTTTAAGTATTAACTGGTTGTCTTTAAACATGAGGTAATTTCTACATTGCCTCAGGATGCCCATATCCATCAAGCTAATTATGGCAACAGTAGGAAAGTTAATATCCATGTCAACAGACCCTTTCTAACTGATTAAACTGTTGGAGTGAGAATATCAATCACTGTCAGGAGTATGTGGTTTGCAACTATGTGGACAGTGCTTGCCACTGCAAATTAGTTGTCCTGTGTGCAACTACATATTGGAGAAATTTCAATTGTGCTTTTACATAAAAAATGTCACTCAAGGTGTTTTACAGATCACTGCCAAACACTTGAGGGGAAACTAATAAGTAGACCCTGAAAATGTAAGGATGAAGTATTTAGGCAGATATTCTGAAGTTAGAAACAAATCAAGCAGTACTTACTGAAAACAAAGAATTACATTATCAAGAATGATGAAAAGAGGGGAGTCGCATGAATGGCTATTGCCTGGTTACTACTAATGCTAGTCTCACCACAGCATCACTCTGCTGGAAAATAATGCTCCGTTGCTTTTCTCTCACCAGAAACAAAATGCTGACACCAATCCGAAGAAGAGAAGTAAGCCACAGCCTGTTTAGTGACCCACAGTCTTGTCCCAGATGATGCAAGGGTCTGTAGGTTTGTAGCCTTTTTCTGGTAAATGCCTTGAATAGCAACTAGACCAATCAGGCACGTTAAGCACAGACACTCTCCACCAAGAAACAGTCAAGAATCAATCCACTCTGCTCCTATTCTCTCATCAGGATCACAACATAAGCACAGATTCCAAGCTGTCACCTATAAAGCAGTTATTAGGCTTTCTGGTGATCAGCTGCCTTCAGGAAATAATGCGACTATACTAATCCTTTCACCAGGAGAAAACAGAAGCACTAATCACAGGATGACTAGTGAGAAGCAGAATGTGGGCTCTCCAATAACTGGTGGTCATGCAATAGATGCTTAAAGGAAAGATGAAAAAAAATGCTTTATCCTAAACACTACAGTGCGCACCAAGCAGTTTGATATGAAAGTGGGTAACTTAAGATTTAGCTAACTAAAAAGTTAAGTTTTAATACAGAGCCACTATATTTAAAAGAGCAAGATAAATTGAAAGGGGGTGGGCACTTTTGTATTCTGGTGCTATAATACAGTAGGACGGCCAATAAATTTAAATAGCTGAAGGGGAATGATTTCACAAAATGATAATTGTGTACTTGCTCACACCACCCAGTAAAAAGGAGGAGGAAACAAGATATACAGTTAAATTAACATAAGGGGCAGGCAACTATAAAGAGTGTGGTGTTTAAGAACACAACAGTAACATGGAGGGAGGGTAGGAAAAATCAGTCCGACTCACAAGAGACCGAGCTGTGGTCCTTTTTTCAAGTTTTAGTACGCACTTAAAAGCAGAATACAAGTAAAACACAATGTAAAGAAAACAAACCACAGTATACAAAACAGAAAAAGGCAATAAATACAAAATACAAGAAAAAAAAAGCAAAC
>NC_056731.1:759023255-759070281 GCF_019279795.1 Protopterus annectens
GAGCTGGCTGTGCAGGATCTGATTGTTATGCTGAGTCAGAAGATGAGGAATTTGAGATAAAATCCATGCTGGGCCTTGAGCCAAGTTCTTTAAGATTGGGTACCAGTGCTGGTGGGGCAATCAGGATAATTTTTGGCCTCTCTAGTTTGGCTTTTAGGAGCACCTTTGAAAGGAGAGGCAGTGGTGGGAAGGCATAAACTTTTAGTGTTTTCCAGCTGAATGAAAGAGCATCCACTTTCCATGCTTGTGTGTGGTAAATCCTTGTGCAGAATTTCTGTAGTTGGCAGTTCAGAGGGGAGGCAAAGAGATCTATGTCTGGGCACCCCCATTTCTGAGTTATCATGCTGAATACTTGTGGGTTTAATTTCCACTCGTGAGGATCCGTGATGCTTCTGCTTAAGTCGTCTGCCAGAGTATTTTTCTTTCCTGGCAGGAATTGTGCTTGCAGATGAACTTGATAGGTCACAGTGCTGTGTTCCATAAAGTCATGGCTTGTCTGCATAGGGGATAGGAATGTGTTCCCCCCCTTGCTTGTTTATGTGCCATAACTGTGGTGTTGTCCATCTTCAGTAGTAGTTGACCTGGATGCAGAAGGTCCTTGAAAGCTGTCAGGGCATTTTGTACAGCTAGCATCTCTATTTGATTGATGTGGAGATGCATTTGGTCTGCAGTCCACTTGCCCTGGATACATTTTCCTGCCATGTGTGCTCCCCAGGCGTAATCCGATGCATCTGTTGTTAGTGTCTGCCTGGCTGTGGGTAAAGTGAAAGGCTGTCCCTTGTTGTGGTGACATGCCTGTGCCCACCATCGAAACTCCTGTTGTAGGCAGGGAATGAGTGGTATTATTGCTTCCAAACTGTGACAGTGTTGAGTCCAGACACTTTTTAGATACCATTGTAACTTCCTCATATGCAGTCTGGCATATGGTATTAGTAGTATGCAGGACGCCATGAACCCCAAGGCCTGCAGAATTTTTCTTGCAGGGAGATGAGTTTTTGTTGCCATCAAATGAAAATACTGAGTCAGTTGCCTTTGCTTGTCTGGCGTGAGATCAGCCATCTGGGCAGTTGTATTTAAGCTTGCACCCAGGAATATTATCTCTTGTGAGGGCACTAGTTTTGACTTCTTTTCATTTATTGTGTACCCTAGGCCCATTAGTAAACTTTTTACAAACGCCAGATGCTTTAGTGGAATGTCCTTGCTCTCTGCTTGAATAAGGCAGTTGTCCAAGTAAGGATATATTTGAATTCCTTTCTGTCTGCAAAATGCAATTACTGGTGCCAGGCATTTTGTGAAGACCCTGGGCACAGTAGATAATCCAAAGGGCAGTGCAGATAATTGGTAATGCATTGTGCCAGCTATGAATCTGAGTTATCTTCTGCAATTTTGTCTGATTGGGACATGCAGGTATGCCTCTTTGAGGTCCAAAGTAACAAGCCAAGCCTTCTTGCCCAGCATAGGAAGAAGTTGCTGTAGTGTCATTTTTAATTTTGGAATATCCAGGTAAGTGTTTAGAATAGATAGGTCCAGTATGGGTCTCCAAGCTTTGTCCTTTCTGGGAACCAAGAAAAGTCTTGAGTAAAATCCTTGTCCTTGTTCCTGTCCTGGTACTTTTTGTATAGCTCTCATGTCCATGAGGGCTGTAATTTGTTTTTGTGCCTCTGCCCATTGATTTTGTGGCAGGTCTGGTATTCCTTTCGGCCTTGTTAGAGTGTGAAAGTGGAACCTGTAACCTTGAGACACAATATTCAGAACCCATTTGCCTTGGGTGATTATATGCCAATTTTGTGAAAAAATTGCTAGTTTTCCCGCTAAGGGAGCTGCCAAAAGGTAAGAGCTTGGCATTTGAAAGGGGAAGTCATTGTGACCGTTTCCTATAAGGTTGTGACTTGTCTTCTCCTCCTTTAGGGGTTGAAATACCCCAATGTCGTGGTCTGTAAGAGCCTTGGGGCTGAGATCTGCATCTTGGGCGTCTGTATCTACCTCTTTGTAGTCTGTCTGACACTGGAAAGGACCAATTTTTTAGAAGGCCAATTTCTGCTAAATCTAGGAGGCTGTACCTGTAAGAAATCTTTCACTGTCTGCATAGATTTTGCTTTATCCTCCATTTTCTTTAATACCTCTTCGGCCTTAACACCAAACAAGATATCATGCTGTAAAGGTGCATCCAATATTTTGCCTTAACATGATCAGGTAAACTTTGTTCTTTTAACCAAGCATGCCTTCGAATCACAGATCCTGTAACTGCGGCTCTACAAGAAGCGTCTAATGAATCAAAACCACATTGCAGAGTATGTTTTCCCACTTGTTCAGCTGCATGCAATAAGTCCTGCATTTCCTTGAAGTCAGGACCTTCTTTGCTAGTAAGCATTTTCTGTTTCAGCAAAGACATTAAATATTGTTGGTATTTAAGCATGTGGAACTGGCAATTTAAGGCCCTTACTGCTAAGTTAGAAGTGTAAACTTTCTTCCCCCATCTATCCAATGCGCTAGAATCCCTGTCAGAGGGGACTGGATTTTTAGCAGTGGAAGCCTTAACCCCTTTGGGACCCTGTGAAATAGTTTCTGGGTCAGCAGCAGGGTTTTTATAAAGAAGGGACTCTGTAGTACCTATCTGGCTTGACTGGTGCTGGGGGCAAAGAATCAGGGGTTAGACTGGATTCAGAGAACACATCATCCACAATATCTAACACAGGTGGAATAGCGAGGGGCCTGTGCTGAGGCAATAAAAGAAAATCTCTGAGCCTTTTCTTGGATTCTGAATAATCCTGGCTCTCCCAATGGAAATGCTCCCTCATGGTATGTAAAGTTTCCCCAAAAGAGTAATGCTCAGGAGGAGAGGCTGAAGGGATAGATTCTTCAGCATCAGAGTCCGGTTAAATAATATCCCTGGTCTGAAGAGGAATCAGAAGAAATAGAAACCTGGTCAGAGGATTCATAGTCTGTATCCTGCCTAGGCCTTTTATCACGAGGGGGATGGGAACCCCTGATCTAATTAGGTCTTCGGCCATTTTGAGCATCTGTTTCTTAGGCATGGAGGCCTGTCCAGGGGAATGCTGTACTTGTTTCTTTGTCTTTAGTGGAGTTTTAGACCTGGTTGCTGTTTTGATGGTGAGCTGTGAAGGTCTGAAAACACCCTCAGAAGCCGATGTCTGCTCAGCGGCTCTGGACCCATCTGAGGGATTGATTTCCGTAGGCCCAATACCTTGAGTTTCCAGAGGCCTAGTAGTCTCCATGTGGGAGATGCAGGTGGCTTGTGGCTGTGAGGTAGCAGGTGCCAGGGGCTGCGAAAGCGCCTCACTGAGAACTGGCGACTGGCCTAGAAGAGACTTCGTCGTCGGTTTTGGACCTCAGATGCCTGTCCTTATCCTTGTCTTTGCGTTTTTTGTGTATTCCGGTCATCGGTTGTTCCGACGGCATGGTGTAATTGAACCTTCGGCCAAAATAATGGCGAGCAAAATCAAACAGACGTTTAATAGTGCGCTTGTTAAACCTAGCACAAAACCGACAACTAGTGACGTCGTGGTCTGGGCCTAGGCATGGAATACAGTAAGAATGAAAATCCTTATGAGGTATTTGCTTCCCACAAGAAATACAATTATTAACTTTTACTGACATCGGTCTGAGGCAAGAAAAAGTTTCCCAACGGGGTACTTAGCTTTATTGACGACTTTGGTTTTGAAATTTGAAAATCTCAGGAGTTGGCCAACCGGCACTTGCGAACTGCTTTTGCTTCGGGCACTGCGCAGCAAGAAAGACTGAAGAAAATGGCGTTGGCTGCATCTTATATACCCCTGGCGCTCTGACGTCAGGGAAGAGGCGACAGCAACCGACGCCGGACCAAGACTTTTGAACTCTGGCCGACTGCGGGACCGCCTGACGGCAGGATAACCCAAGTGTAATGACTGCAGCAGTGAAACATGATGAACATTAATAAGTTCCAAATTAGAATTTACTAGGCTGGAATGTCCATCTGATGGACTCTGCCTAAAAAAAGGCACTATGGGGACAGCAAAGGTTTTAGCCAGAATGGAAAATTCTGGTAAGAGAGGAGAAGGCCATCCCTGAGAAAGCAGCAAGGCGTAACAGCCATATTTTCCCAAGATGACACATCCTTCATCCCCCTAAAATGACATCAAGTGCATAGTCAGTTATTAAAGCCGATTATCCAGTCTTTGAATATCAGCATCATTTTGGGTGATGGCAAAATAACAATCAAGACCTGTGTCTGTCCTGCCTCAGACATGTTTACAATGAGCTCAATCATATCATTCTGCTAGAAGAGATACTTTAGAGCTACACAGTTAAGGTTCATATACATAACACAAGCAGAAGGTTATAATTCAAAAGTGTGTGTGTGTGTGCGTGTGGGGCGGGGTCAAGAAATAAGGATCTACATCCAAAATCTCACTCTGTCCTTAAGAAGAACCATAAAAAATATTATATTCATAAAGTTGCAGAAAGTTTTCCAAGAACTAAGCCAACATACGAATGGAGAAAGGAGATTTTGCCAATAGGGATGAGTGCAAGTAGCAGGGAAGAAGTAAATAGGCAAAAGGGGGATGGAATTTATTGGAAAAAAACCTGCAAAGGAATCAATATAAAAACAATCAGAGGACGTTAAAAAAGATTGGGAAGAGAGACTGTAAAAGAAATTTACAAGGGGACAATGGGAAAACATAGGTATAGGTTCATAGGCTGGTACTAGGCTATCAGCCCTAGGGCCTATACAAGCCTACCCATAACAATTCCCTGGCTATTTCTTCCCACAGTATTTACTTCCCTGGACCCCTGTCTAGCAGGGCGACTGACGTGATCCCGGGGTGAATTTTCTATCTCCCATACAATCATCAAGGTTACTTTTGAAGAGGAATAAAGAGGCGCTCTGCTTGACATGTATGGGCAGTCTATTCCAGAGTCTGGGGAGACTCTGGGTCAGGGACCTATCCCCTCCAGCATGTTTTGTTCATTGTGATGACAAGGTTTAAATCCCTGGAGCGTGCGACTCTGAAGGATTGGGATTTCTTTAAGTGTAGCATGTCCAACAGCTCTAGGATTGACATGGCATTGTATGTTAAACAGAGATCGCCTGTGAGTAGATGATATGCGACAGAGTACAGGTGGAGTTTTTTTTAGACGGTCAGCATAGGGCACCTGCTTTAGGCCTGTGATTCTTTTAGTGAGGTATTTCTGTGGCCTTTCCAGTTGTTGCAGATGTCTTGAGAGGTACATACCAAATGGGGCATTGTATTCTATAATGGGTCTAATGAGGGATGAGTACAGTGGGACAATGACCTCCTTTTTTCTGGATGAAAAGCCCTTAGTGAGAAGGTGTGCCTGTTGTGGCGATGTGGTTATCGAAGGTGAGACCACTGTCCACGTGTGACACTGTCTCTTATCACACTTTCGGTATTTAGTGTACTGCCACCTATGTGGTAATTTATGCATGCATGTTTTTTCCCAAAGGGGTAAATATACATTTCTTGGCACTGAGCTTGAGCCCATGGCTCTGGCGCCAAGCATCTGTTTCTGTAAGGCTCTTTTGTAGAATATCCACATCATTTGGGGATTCAATAATGGCTCCCAGTTTGCAGTCATCTGCGAACTTTGCTAGCCAGAGTCCCTTAGTGTTGGTCTGTACTTCAGAGAAGAAGATGCCAAACAAGAGCTGTCCCAGGACTGAACCCTGATGTACTCCTCTTGTTTGGAGCTGGATTTGGAGTCCGCTACTTTTACAGTGTGGGTTCTGTCAGTAAGCCAGCTGGCAACCCATCGAGTGGCGTAGGGATTAATGCCCAGCTAAGTAAGTTTATCTATGATTCCAGAGTGGGGGATGGTGTTGAAGGCCTTGGCGAGGTCCAGCTAGGCTGTGCTGACCACCTTACCCTAGTCCACGGCTCTAGAGACTGATTCAAAGAATTCAGTTAGTTTCAGGAGACAAGATCAGCCCTTCACGAACCCAAACTGCATGGGGTCCAGTGTTTGAAGGTTACCAATGTCTTTGTTTATAAGTTCCATGACAAAACGTTCCATGGCCTTGCAGATCAGGCTCGTCAGATTGATGGGGTGGTAGTTCTCGGGATCCAAGGTGGATCCCCCTTGTGGAGTGGAATAACTGTGGACATGCGCCACTCAGTGGGCACGAAGACTGGGGTGAGGCTATGATTAAACATGACACCTGGGTGATATACTGCCCTTCATAGCAATTCAGGCAGTTTATATCATAGTTGTACAGTTTGAGCATTTTTGATCTGTTGCTGCCATCTAGTGGCCTTTTATTTATAACAGTTAGATTAACTTGTTTTACAGCATTATAGCAAGCCTCAGAAAGTGATGTAACTCTGTCAGGAAGCAGCCTTTCTTTCACTTCTAGCCCTCATGAAGTGCAATCATGATCATCTTTTCCCAGGCCCTGGCATTCACATCTCCTGTAAGTAATTTGTATGTTGTAATTCTTCGTATTTAGAAGTGTTGTATACTGTATATATTCTGATATGTTGCTATTTGTATTGTGTTGCAGTTTTACACAGAGTTAAGCAATTTCAGTAAAGCTACAAGAAACCCTGATTCTTTTGCTTACTGGATTTTCTTAAAGTGTTAAGCTGTCCGTTTACCTGTACTATGCCTCGCACAGTGCTGTGATAACAGAACAGGTGAGGTGTCAGTTCATTTTGTAGTTCATGTAGTACACAGCCTGGGACGTCGTCTGGTCCCATGGATGCTGTATTCTTAGCTTTGGAGAGTGTGTTTTTACCTGTGTGGCCATTATTACCAGAATTTGGCAATCTTTCAGTATTGAGATGGGCCCTTTAAGGGGTGAGAGGGGGTGAAGTTTGCACTGAATCGATCTGCCAGGATATTGGCAATATCCTTGGGATCAGTATATTTAATGCCATTATGTTGTAGCTCAAAGCAGATCTGAGCATGGCCATTTAGATTCTTGACATAGCTATAAAATGCCTTGTGGTTGTCTTTGGAATCTTTGGCAATTTTATTTTCGTAACTAGATTTGGAGGATTTTATGAGGGATCTCAGCTTCTTACTGAGGCTGGTAAGGGAGATTTTTTGCATCCTGGGATTTTCCTCTTTTCTGCAACAGTTTCTTCCTTTTCTTGTAAAGTTTGTTTATGGCAAGGGACCATCAGATTGGCTTCCTTTTTTGGAGGAGAGCGTCTTGGTTCTATTGGGGATGCCACAATTCATGCACGAGTGGATGTGTCGTACAGTGCCTTAGTGTAGGATTCAGCACTCGAACTTTCAGTTCCCGTCTGCTTGGGTGTCATGAAGTTTGTCACTTCTGACTTGAGTAGCATGAAGTTGGCTTTGGAGAAGTTTTTTTATGGAGGTTTCCTTACTGGGGGGGGGGTGGGGGTGGGGCGGGATGTGGATGTCAAGGGTGATTAGCTTATGGTCAGACCTGACCAACGAGGGGGTGACCATAGGTGTGGAGCATCAATTTCCCATGTTGGTAATGACCAAGTCTAGGATATTGGTGCCTCTGGTGGGACTTAGGATTAGTTGATCCAGGGCGTTGGAATTTATAAATTCCAAGAAACGTTGGGCAAAGGTGTTGGTGCACAAGTAGTTTTCCCAGTTAATGGCAGGGTAGTTGAAATCACCCAGTATTAGGGAGTTTGGTTGTATCTTAATATTTTCCAGTATGTTTAGAAAGGTATAGTAAGAATCTTGGGGGATGGTGGGGGATCTGTAGCAATCTACAATTTGGATTGCAGTTTTACCTACTGTTAGTTGCACCTGGAGAATTTCAGACGCACTGTTTTGGGCAACTAGCCTGGTGTTGTGAATATCCTTGGTGAATATGGACACTCCTCCACCTTTAGTGTTTCGGTCCTGGTTTGGTGGCTGAAAAGTGTGGTAACAGTTGTAGCCTGGTATTGCAGGGGTGCTCTCAAGTCTGCAAAGAAGTCCAGAAGGTTTAGGATATTTACTTGGAAGTGTTTGCATAGGTATTTTTATACCACAAGCAAACTGCAAAGAATTTTTCCTCAGGTAGACATCGAACGTTCAAGGTGTGAAGAGGAAAGGTAAATGGGAATATATATTTTTTGGGAGTATAATGAGTTACCAGATTTTTTTTTTTAAATCCCCTACAAAATACACTTACAGAAATTTTGGGGGAGCAAAAGGCTGCAAAACTGAAATGACTATTTTCAGTTGCCACACAGGATCTGAACTTCCTAGACACATTAAGGCCCAAGTGTAATTCTTTTGGCTGCATAAAAGAAGCAATTACTAGAAAATTGAAATCAAACTGTGAACCAGCTGTATTTGATGTATGGACAAGTGGACAAGAGATAAGAAATGGAAGTGGGATCTTTAGAAAAGGGAAGGAGCAAATTACATAGAAATAAACAGAATTTGTGGGAACAAGTACATGTAGAATAATGTTCAGGAGGAGGAGTGAGGTTTAAGGGAAGGCAGGAATTTATCAATATATGTAATGCTGGACTGAATGACAGTTACAGAGAAAGAAAACACATATGTAATGCATGTATGTAATGTATACTGTATGTAAATTATACTATAAATGACTAAAGGCAAAAATTAAAGTGGGTGGGTTCTGATGAGCTGTGTTTGAAGAGAGGAATCTGGCAAGGGTGTCCTCTTTCCCCTTTATTTGCTTTATATTTACAGATATTGGCAAAGAAAGTAAGGGACTCAGAAATTCAAGGATATATATAATTTTGTATGGCACCAAGGAAAGTTGGCTTTATTTGTAAACATTATTTTGTATTTGATAAATCCTGAAAAGGACTTATTGGTTTTATGGAACATTTTGAGTCTATTTCAAGTCCTTCCAGGATATATGGGAAGAGACTACACAAAAAAATAATACAAACACACAAACTGGAAGCTCTTGGTTATGGATACAGATGGCAAGATACAAACAGTGAAAATATTTTAGTCCCTTTAGTTTTATATACAGGTCGTGAACATTTTTATTAACCAGATGAAAAGTTCTGGACAATAATTACAGAGTTGAAGGAATTTATCTGGGATGGAAAGACTGCATGAGTTAAGTCCGATAATTTGATTGCTCAAACAAAACAAAATGGTTTAGGGTGATTTGGAGAGATATTTTAGAGTTGCACAGTTAAAGCTCATGTACATATCACAAAGAGAAGGCTATAATTTAAAGTGGAAAAAATTATGATATAATGATATCCACAAAACCAACTGGAAAAAATGTACCACGGAGTACCAATAAGTGTTCTCACACCTCTCATCCAGCCGACACTCGTCCCGTCACACAAATGAGTAGAGCTAGTAGAAAAAATCCGCTCTAAGACGCCCAAAGCAATTCGCCACACGGATAATAAAAACTGGATCTTTATTGACTAAAATGTTCAAGTAGAGGCATCAAAACAACCTCAACGTCTGACATGACGTGCAAAACAAATATAATACAAGACTTGATAGCACAAAGTACATTGAACGGTTGAGCGTTTTCACCCGTATCTGAAGAAGCCCGTTTGAAATTGCTTTGGGCATCTTAGAGCGGATTTTTTCTACTAGCTCTACTCATCTGTGTGACGGGACGAGTGTTGGCTGGATGAGAGGTGTGAGAACACTTATTGGTACTCCGTGGTACTTTTTTTCCAAAAAAATTATGACATGGAAGAGTTCAAGAAATAAGAAGAGAACAGGATTTGGGATGCAGATCCTTAAGGAAAATAACCACCACACAGATTACTACATTCATGTTACAGAAATTATTCTATGAACTAAGCCACCAGACAAATGGAAAAAGAAAATGTCAACAAGGAAGACAGAAAATGAGCAAAGGGGTCTTGAAATCACGGAAGAAAACTGGCAAAGGAACCAAGTGATTGGGAGCAAATAACTAGAGAGGGAAAGGTAATAAAGTCGGATGAGTCAAAGAAGAAGTTTGGACTGCAGGTTACAGACTGCCTTCTCTATCGGGGATTGATATCAGATCGTAGGCAAAAGAGAAAAGGGATAGGAGAGTCCTGAGTGAAACAAAAGCACTGGTAGACTTTTTATTCAAATCTGGAACAGAAGTTGCTGTTAAAAAATTGAATAATTAGTAGGGCACATAAACACTGCATAACAACTGTAAGAGAAGATTAGAAAATATTAAAAAGAGAGACTGGAAAAGTGGTTTAGAAGGGAATGATGGGAGGACATATGTAAGGCTCCCAAGTATGCAACGAAGTCCAGGTGGTTTAGGATTTTTGCTTGGAAGTGTTTGCATAGGTATTTTTATATTACAAGGAGACTTCAAAGAATTCTTCCTCAGGTAGAGAGCAAATGCTGGAGGTGTGTTGCAGAAAAAAGAGGTAAATTTGAACATGTTTTTTGGGAGTGTAACGAGTTGGCAGATTTAAACAATTCCCTACAGAGTACTGTCAGAAATTCTGGGGGAAGCAAATGGCTGTAACTAAGTAAATTACTTTGAGCTGGGAAATGGGATTTGAAAGGCCTTGTTAAGTTTAATTCTGCTGGATGCCAAAAAAAATATTAGAAAATAGAAATCAAATTCTAAACCATCTGTATTTGAAATAAAGTATTATAAAAAAGATAAATCAACTGGAAGAGGGATCTTTAGAAAAGGGAAGGAGCAAATTACATACAAATATATGGAATTTGTGGGAACTGCATGCAGAATAATCAGGAAGAGATGGGGTGAGGTTTAAAGTAAGGCAGGAAATTAGTAATTTATGTACTATTTGAAGACAGTCGTTATAGAAGAAAGAAAACATGGTTAATGTATTCAAATAGAAAAAATGTTAACGTGTTTTTTCTTTTCTTTTCTATTAAAGTATGTGTGCCTATGTCTTAAGGAATAGTTTAATAAAGGTGTTTTAAAAAGGAAGGGGGGGGAGGTCACAGTAGTATTCTCAGATTGTCCTGTCTTGTATCTTGGAGCACTTTATGAATCAGAGGACAGGTGGAAAGCCATTCAGAAACTTCCCCTTCCAAATGTTGAGAAAGCAACTGTCAACAGTTCTTGCTTGTAAGGAGTTCTGGCAAAATAGACTCAGTCACTTGTTTTACATGGATGCAAACAAGTCTATTTGAGAAACACTGAACTGATGGAAGACTTGAAGGAAGGCCTCTCGGTTTAAGGGTCTGTCCTGGACCAGCTTAGAGAATATGTTACAGTGTTCAGATCAGAAGAAATGTAGACCGCTTGTAGAAAGACATTTTGAATGGCCACTTCAAAAGCTGTCATATCTAATCTGTAAAGAGGATAAGACTATATTCCTCCTAGTTTACATACCATGTAACTGCTACATTGTCTGTCCCAACTTGTAGAGTACCTGATGTCCACAGCTGGATGACAGTTTTGAGACCATTTATAAGGGCCACTACCTCCTTGACACTGGTTGGACATTTCTTGAGTAAAGGGCCCCAAATACATCTTGAAATTTCATTTTTTTTGGAATGAAGCTTCCTTTGTAAAGTCTGAGACCTCTATCAATGCTTTATACAGGTGGAGGTTGTGCAAAGGGGACTCCCAGATTGGAGTCTTCCTGTTTGGCCCACCAAAATAAGTCCTAAACTAGAGTTACTTGGCATTTGTTGATTTAGCAAATTCTGGTGCTGGGTACCCTTGGATTTCCCTTATATGAAGCCCAAAAAAAAAAAAAAAATTAACCTAAAGCAACTTCTTAGTTTTAGAAGCAAAACCTATACAGACCTGCCAAGATTTAACCTTGTATTCCACCCTTAGGCAAAATAAAGAGGTAAAGTGATACCCGCAATAATAATAGAAAAAAAAAATAAGTGTCACATTTCTCTTTTTTAGTCACTGACATAGGCAAAAAAAGGTACAAAATCTATAAATTAGGAAGAATCCCCAACAAGATACTTATCTGTTTGAGACACAAAGACAACAACAGACAAAACACAGACACTGTTTGCAATGTTGATTAATGTCAGTAGAGCCAAACTCAGTAAGAATGCTCTGAATATTATGCGGATATACATATACTGGCACTATAAACATTGGCTCTAGGTGATGGCCACTGTTCATGTAACATCTCAACCCCATGTACAAAACGGAGAAAAAGTGCTGATGACAGTGATGTACATTCCTCTAACACCAGCATGCTGGTATGTGCTTAGAGAAAATGCACACTTTGTCAGGGGCACGATCCTGAGCTTTAGAAGGATGGCCTGACAGATGACACTCTTGTGGGGAAGTCCATGATATTAAAAAAGTCACTTTTTACTGAATCTCAAGGCACACATTTGTGGAACAATGACTACCATAAAGGATTATAGTAAACTTTATGAATTAAAACATGTTAAACACCTTTATTCATGAAGAAATCAAAAACACTTGTATGCAACTACCAACAGATTGAAATACATATACATGCAATAACATTTGAAGCACAATCAAATATATTAAATTGACAGTCCTAGGGATTATACATTAAAAATATAGGTAGTCCAATTGCTAATCTATTAACTAGAAATTAGACAAACACTTTGACTACCTACATGTTTATTAACCTACATGTTAATGTCATTCATTTGCACAAATCTTTGCTTTTACGAGTGTGACAATGTGAGGTATGGCCAGCTATGCCAGGAGACGTAGGGCAGTGGATGTAATATATGCCAGCACAGCTAGCTGGAATGTTGTAAAGAATTATATGTCATTTGTATAGCAAACTGATTTGTACATATGCTTGTGTTGAAAAATGTATTTGTAAAGCTGCTTCTATTAAAAATGTGCCAACAGTGTCTCCTGCTGGACAGAAAAACCATACATATATATCAGACTGACTGTACTATAAGTGATTAAACGTATATATTTTAATACAGGATTATTGGAAGAGAAGAGGTTAATCTCAGTCCGACTATATTTGAAAAATAGTTTCTAGTTTCTTTTGGCTTTTCCCAGTTAGGGGTCGCCACAGCGGAACTCCAATCCGCTAATGACTGGCAGTAGATTTTGACGTGCTGGCTTGCTGGGCCTAACGCACAACCTTCAACGAAGGAACGCCCATTCACGCATGTTGCCACACAGAAGACGCTCTAACTGAAAATCGAACAGGCAACGTCTAACTGTGAGGCGACAACGCTACAGCAGCACCACCACCGCAGTCTCGATATTTTTGAAAAATAGTAAGGAATTGAATTATTATTAAGGAATTTAATTATTTAATTTAGGCCATAAAGATTGTATCTTACAGTTCTGATTGCAGCCAGAGACAAAATGTCTGGGGAAAAAAAGGACTAGGAATCCTTCTCTATTACCTTTAGCAGTGAAATAGTAAAGTACTGTTTTTTTTCTGTACCTGTGTGAATCTATTCGTCTGTGTTATTTTAATATTCCTTGTGGCTGAAACTCTGGTGTTTACTGTAAATAGAAATTTAGCATTTTCAACTTCTTTCATTAATTATTATTAAATCTATTTAAACATTTCATTGTGTCTGGTAGTTCAGAGAATATTTTAACCTTTGAAAGTATTCATATCTATTTGATGACATTGTGGACACTCTGCATTGGCCACACACTGCCATTTGTATTCATATTAATTTCACTCGGTATAAATTGGGTATCCTTTTTGTAAGTACCTCTGACTATTTACAGTAATCGTATATGATTTAGGTTGTATAATGCCGGTTTCAAAAACATATTTAGGTTTGTAATATAACTAACTTCACTAAAAATGGATAAACTGTATATATTTCTTGCTAGTAGAAGCTCTGTATCATTGTGTTTTAACACTTTGTTCATATGTAATCAAACCTAAAAAATGATGCTCATTTGTATGTTCCTCGTGGAGCTTTTATCCCCGGGCCTCCGATGAAAATGGACGTGTCCAGTTGTACTTTCCTGTTAAATTAATGTAAAATAAATAAAATAGTTGGCTTTGGGGTATCTGGTGGTAGTGTAGGGTATAGCTAGTAAATCTGTGCCAGCCTCTCCCAGGTACATGTGTGAAAAATCAAATTTCCAAGAGAGAGAGAGAGAGTGTGTGTGTGTGTGTGTGTGTGTGTGTGTGTGTGTGTGTGTGTGTGCATAGCCGGCCTTAGGCATAGGCCAACTAGGTAGCCGCCTAGGGCACCGCTTTAGTAGGGGCACTTTTCTAGTATTTATTTGGTGTAGGTAGACCAGGAAGGGGGCACTGGGTGGTGTGGTGGGGGGTGCCATGGTGCCCTTTTGCCTAGGGCACCAGTTGGCCTAAGGCCGCGCACGTGTGTGTGTTTGAGTGAGTGTGTGTCAACTGCTTGGAGAGGGACACGAAGCACTGGCTTCGCAGAGAGAGTGGTGGAAGACTTGACTTAGACACTTGGCTGAGGACTCAAATCTATAGCTGTGCCAGTGGGGAGTCTTACTGGGGACCTAGAGAGAGTGGAAAACTTGAGCCCAGACTGAGTGTGTTCCCTGTGTGGTCTTAAGGGAAATTGTGCTTGATGCAGAGAGCTGCATCTGGAAATACTGTGTTTATCTATTTTTATTCCAGGAGAACTTCCCTCTCCTGCATCAGTGGTCAGGATTCAGGCTCACTGATTACTGGCCTAGAGTGGGGACGTCAAGTTGTTCTACTGTGTA
This sequence comes from Protopterus annectens, assembly GCF_019279795.1. Taxonomy (NCBI): domain Eukaryota; kingdom Metazoa; phylum Chordata; order Ceratodontiformes; family Protopteridae; genus Protopterus; species Protopterus annectens. The sequence goes on from NC_056731.1 coordinate 759,037,816, forward strand.
TTTCTACCATCTGTTTGTTAACAAAATATTGAATACTAGTAAATAACCACATTATTATGTCTGTACTACCCTAATTTGAACCCAGGTTGTGGCTGAAAAATGCCTGTGGACCAGGCAAGCCACCTGGTAAAATAATGCATTAAATACATAAACTAAAATAAAAATTAAGGCCATGTGCCCAGTTGATTCTTTAAGTTCATAATAAAAATTTCAGGGAATTATAACTGGGGACACATACAAAATTAATCTAACAAAATGATAACACCCTCAAGGATTTAAATGCAGTTCAACAATGAATTTGAACCTACTGCTTTGGATGCTTCACACCATCCACTGTCAGCCACAGCACATTACAAACAGAACATACTACTTTTTTCTGTAAGGTACAGCTGTGTAAAATCTTACCATAACAGTAGATGCCCTCCTTTTCACTTTTGCTGTATTCATCACCTAAGGGATCTCCTGCCAAGGATAGCCCAGTGGCTGGCCAGTACATCAAAGCCTTTACATTCTCCCAGCATTAAACATCGGCCATATTCTCCCCACTCAGGTGAAAAGCATAAAGGTGATGTGCATACACTGGATACTCAACATCTTTGCCACCAGTCTGAGTCTACAGGTGAAAATCGGTCTAAACACCTTTCTCTGAACTGATTTCTTCTGAGCTCTTTACAGACAAGTCCCTACTGAGGTTTCTTCTTTTTTCCTTGACTTGTGTTCTGACGGTTCAGGGTCTATGGCTTCTTCATCAGATGTCAGATCACATCAACATTAAAAAATAAGGATGCTTATTTTTGCTCTTCAGGCCCTATGTTCTCTTAGATCCAATTATGGAATATCCAACCATTGTACTATGCCCAGAAATATCTCTTTGTGAAGCATCCATTCATGAGGTTGTGTACTGGACCTGTTTAGGAAGTCTGCCACAAGGTTGTGTTCTGAAGGAAGGTAAACCACCTGAATAGTTATCTGATGGTGGCTAGCCAAATCTCAGGCCTGTAGGGATTTTCAGCAAAGAAGATAAATCTTGTGCCCCCCCCCCCATGTGTTGATGTACCACATAACTGTGGTACTGTCTGTTAAGACCTTTAAGAGGCCTGGAGACCAAAGAGAATGAAAGGCCTGAAGAGCAAGAATAAGCCCCCTCATTTTCAGTGTTGATGTGGTCTGACCTCTGATGAAGAGGTCATAGACCCTGAACACAAAGAACAGAAGTAAAGAAAAAAAAAATAAAGAAAAAAAAAAAAAAAAAAAAAAAAAAAAAAGAAGGAACTCCAATGGGGCACTTATCTGTAAATGGCTCTGTAGAAACCAGTTCAGCAAGGGCAATCAAACTGACGTTTGACTGTGGCATTCAGACAGGCAGCAAGAAGTTCTGAGTATGCCGCATGCGTACATCCTCTTTATGCCCTACACCTGGCGTGGAGTATATGGCTGATGTATGATGCTGTGAGGATGTAAAGACTTTGACATACTGACCAGACATTGGGCTATCCTTGACAGGAGATCAATTAGGTGATGAATGCTGCAACAAAGACCCCAGCTACATCAGAACTTGGGAGGACTCATGGAGGGATATTCCTGAGCACCACTGAACCAAAGGATGCTCTGCCCCTAGAGACTAGATCCAATTTGTAATGAGTAATAAAGGTAAGGGGAGAAGCCCTAGTAGCCACTGAACAGATGTCATCCATTGAAGCTCTAGACTGAAACACTGCTGAAGTGGCAACAGATCTTGCAGAATGTGCCTTCAGAGGTTTACGCAAGGCAATTTTTGTCATAAATAAAGGAAATGCAGTCCTTGAGCCATCTAGCTAATGTCACTTTGCTGACGGGTTTACCTAAACTAGCACCTGAGGAGGGCATAAATAGTTGATCAGACTTTCTGATATTTTTAGTTCTGTGAAGATAAAAGTGTAATTGTCTGTGAACATCTAGTAAGTGTAAAAGGCATTCACCTCTGTTCGAAAAGTGTGGAAAGAATACCGGCATATTAATACAGTGATTAATATTAGACTCTGACACCACTTTAGGTAGAAAGGTGGGATTTGTTGTAATCTTTGTGGAAAATCAGATAAAGCGGTTTACATGACAGGGCCTGAATTTCTGAAATTCTTCTAGCAGAAGTTATTGCTACCAAAAATAATGTTTTCCAGGACAAAAACTTTAACTCACAGTCTGCAGATGCTTCAAAGGCGGCACACATGATAATTTCCAACACTAGGCTTAGATCCCAAGGAGGAATAGGATCTTTGAAAGGGGGTTTTAGCAATACTGTCCCTTTCAAAATGCCTTATAAAGTTTATGAGAAGCCAAGGAATGTTCTTCCAAATCATCATGGATGTTTGAAATTGCTGCTAGTTGAATTCTGGTGGTAGAAGGGAAGCTCATGCATTGAAAAGAGAGACTGAGTCTAAAATAATTTCAACAGAAGCAGAGAATGGGTAATCTTTTTCCCCCGAGCGCAAATGGTAAATTTCTTCCATTTACTAGAGTACAGTCTCTGGGTGGAAGGCTTATGAGAAACTAAAAGAATTTTGCAAACTGAGGAAGGGAGGTTAAGACACTTGGCAACTAGTGGAACTGCAGGAACCATGCTGTCAGCTTGAGGTTCAGAATGTCTGGATGGACTAGTCCATCTGGATGAGACAAAGTCTGCAACTGGGTCCAGAGTCCAAGGTCACGGAGTTAGATAAGGCCAAAGAAAGGGGAACCATATCTGTTGAGGTCAATAAGGTGCAATGAGGATTACTTTGTTCTTCAGCCGGAGTGCTTTCTGTATGAATTTCGGGATTAGAGGAATTGGGGAAAGGCATATAGTAGTCTGGGGGGGGGGGGGCAAGTGTGGAGACTCTCTGCAACCTCCCAGAGGGGGATTAGGGCAAAGTAGCTACTGCACTTGTTTAAGGGAGAGGAAAACAGGTTGCAGCAAGGCTGGCCCCACTGATGTAAAATCCTTTCCGTCACTGCTGGATTGAGAGACCACTCATGAGGCTGAAGAATGCATCTGTTCAGTTTGTCTGCTATCACACTGGAACTCCCTGGAATCTGCATCGCTATCAGAAAGCGGTTGGAAGAGATAGCCCGCTGCCAAACTCAGACTGCTTCTCGACAAATGGGGTAAAACTTGGTTCCTCCCTGTTTGTTGATGTACCAAACTACTGACATATTGTCTGGATGGCAATTGTTCCTAGAAAAACTGTAAATATTATAAGTAGTTACAAAATATATCTTTTTATCACTAATATTCCCTGCATGACTCCTATATCTATTCACAGACTTCCTATAATCTGGAACATTAACCAAACTAGAGGTATCCCTTCTTAAGCACAACATTTTATTCAACAAATTAATAATTCATTGCTATATCCCCTTTGTTTAAAGGCTATACAAGAATGCAAAACCTCTTCCTTGAGAGAGGAAAAATTATAACTCAAGTACGGTAATGGCCTTATTGGAGGTGATTTGATTAATAAAACAATGTAGGGAGATGAAATGGATAGCTATTTTTCAGGCACACAGGATGCCAGGTTTGACGTGTACTATACCCTTGAAGCCTGCCTTAAAGGCAAGGCCATTACATCACTAATGGAAAAGTTCCTGATTGGTTAATTGTTTTTTAAATAACTGGAGTGTTTGCTTGTTTTTATGTTAGGATCTGAAGAAGCACTATAGTGAAACCGCTTATCCTGTTGTTACAATGAACAATATTTACAGTGTTGACTTAGTAAAAATAAAGAAGTTATGTACCTACCATAATGTTCCATGTGAGTTGTCCACCTCGCCCTTCAATCTTGACTGATGGGTTAAGAACCAATCCTCTGTTCCAACTCGGATGTTTTCTAAAGCTTGAGGTCTACAGCTAGCTCATGACTCTAACCCTATCCCATGATGACATAGGGCATTCCACAGATCTTGTTTGCTGATGTAACAATTATTTTTATATATATATATATATATATATATATATATATATATATATATATACACACACACACACACACACACATGTATAGAGGAGACGTAAGAATGAAGGCCGAGATGGGACAACTTGCATGGAACGTTACGGTAGGTACATAACTTCTTTATGTGCAGTTGTCCTACCTAGCCCTCATTCTTGACTGATGGCACAGCGTCCCTTGTGCCTTTCTTCTTGGGTGGCTCAAGGGAGTGCATTCTCCAGAACAGTGGAACCAAAAAGGGCCCTGTCTACTTTGTAATGAGTGATAAAGGCATGAGGCTTAGCCCATGTAGTTCCTGCACAAATAGTATCAATGGGTAGCCTAGCATGGAAAGCAGAGGAAGTAGATACTGCCCTTGTTGAATGTGCTTTGATTCCTTATGGTAATTCTTTATGTGCTGAATTATTTATTTTTATTTATTTATTTTACATTTGTTGACCGGGCTAGTCTAACTGGATACATATCCATTTTCAGTAGAGGCCCGGGGAGAAAAGCTCCACAAAACTTATAAGATATATGAAGAAACATACAAGAATACATACATAGATAGATACAAATACATACAAGCATATAAGCATATAAAATAATACAAAAAACAGATCAAATCCGAGATACAAATAAAGAAAATGAGAAGTTATGTACCTACCATAACGTTCCATGTTAGTTGTCTTCTCTCGCCTTCTTTCTTGCTTGATGGGTTCGGAGCCGATCCTCGTCTCCGACTCGGCACTTTGCTAAGCTCGAGAGTCACTTTTACCAGCTCGAGGCAGCCCCATATCCCATGATGCAAGGCGGTAAGTACCCAGATCTCGTTTGTTACCTATAGGCAATAACACCTAGCACAAAAAACTTCCCAGAAGGAAAGAAAGGCAAAAAGCCTGAAGGATGGGCTATAAGGTAGACCAGAACTAACTGGTCTTAAGAAGCATTCTTCCATATAGGGAGAAAAAGGTCTGTCCAGGCCAGGGGGCAGGAGGGAGGGTCGCAAGAAAGAATGCTAGAGAAGACAACTAACATGGAACGTTATGGTAGGTACATAACTTCTCAATGTTAAGTTGTCAATCTCGCCTTCATTCTTGCTTGATGGGACCGCGTCCCTAGCACCTCTATCCTGGGTGGCTCAATGGAACAGACTCTTGAGAACTGTAGAGCCAAAACTGGCTCTATCCCTGGAGGCCAAATCCAATTTGTAATGAGAAACAAAGGTATGAGGAGTGGCCCAAGTGGCTGCTGCACAAATAGTGTCTAATGGAAGTCTAGCCTGAAAAGCTGTGGAAGTGGCTAAGCTTCTGGTTGAATACGCTTTAGGTTTTGAGCACAGCTGTTTTCCCCTGAGCTGATAGATTTTGGAGATGATGGAAGAAAGCCATCTAGATAAGGTCACTTTGGAGACAGGAAGGCCTTTCTTGTTATCAGCATAAGAAAGAAAGAGCTGATCGGATTTCCTGAATTGTTTTGTTCTGTCCAAATAATATCTGAGTTGGCAGTGAACATCAAGATAATGTAATTTTTGTTCCGATCTGTTTGAGTAATTAGGGAAAAATACAGGGAGGTCAATAGATTGGTTCAAATTATTTTTCGAGGCCACCTTATGCAAAAAGGTTGGATTAGTTCTCAAGGATACCCTGTCTTTGTGGAAGACCAAATAAGGGGGACGAACAGAGAGAGCATGAAGTTCTGACACTCTCCTTGCCGAGGTAATAGCAACAAGGAAGAGTGTTTTCCATGAAAGAAATTTCAGGGAACATGAAACAGCTGGCTCAAAGGGAGGAAGAATTAAGGATGTCAGCACTAGATTTAGGTCCCATTGAGGAGGAGGACTCCTGACTGGAGGTTTCAGGAGAAAAATTCCTTTTAGAAAGGCTCTACAAAACCTGTGGGACATAATGTTGTGATCTGCAAACCCGACATGAAAGTTCGAGATAGCAGCCAACTGAACTTTGACCGTGGAAGATGAAGAGCCCGAGTGAAAGATTTCCGCTAAGAAATCCAAAACTGCTTGAACAGGGGCAGTAAAAGGATCTATATTTTTAGCTTTTGCCCAACAAGAGAAGCGTTTCCACTTGCTGGTATAAATCCTTCTAGTAGAGGATTTAAGGGAAGCCACTATGATATCCCTAACAGGATTAGAGATCATAGGAAGCCTGGCTAAGGAAGGAAGTGGAGCAACCACGCTGTGAGGTTGAGAGAAGGAATAGACCGATGCAGCTGACCCGATTGATGAATCAGAAGGTCTGGCACTGGGTCGAGATGCCACGGCTGCACCAAAAGGTGACGATGGAGGAACGGAAACCAAATTTGTCGAGGCCAATAGGGAGCAATGAGAATCATTTTGGCTCTCAAAACGGTGGCTTTCTGGAGTACTTGTGGAATCAACGGGAAGGGAGGAAAGGCATAAAGAAGTCCCTGGGGCCAATCCTGGGTTAGAGCGTCTCTGGGGGGATGGCCTGGCAGTGGGAAGAGAGAAAAGAAGTCTGGGCATTTGCTGTTTTGGGGCGTAGCAAAAAGATCGCAACATGGGCGGCCCCATTCTAGAAAAATCTCCTCCACTATAGATTGTTTGAGAGACCACTCGTGAGGCATGAGAATAGCTCTGCTCAATCTGTCCGCTAGAATGTTGGTTTTCCCAGGGATATGCGTTGCTACCAGAAACCGATGAGAGGAGATTGCCCATTGTCAAAGTCTGAGAGCTTCTCGACACAAGGAGTAGGACTTGGTTCCGCCCTGTTTGTTGATATACCATACTACAGACATGTTGTCTGTGTGAACTGCAATTGTTCCCAAGGGAAGAAAGTCATTGAGGGCTTGCAACGTTAAAAGCACTGCTCTCATCTCTAGGACATTTATGTGCAGGTGGTATTCGAACGGTTGCCACGTCCCATGAACCATCCTGCCCTGATAATGACCCCCCCACCCGATCAGGGAGGCGTCCGTAGTGACTGTGGCTACCGGGCCGGGGATACAAAGGGTCTGCCTTGATGAATCTGGGGAGAAGAAATCCACCATGATAGATGATTCTTGCAAATTTGTGTCACCAGGATTTGGTGACGCATGGGAAGTTGTTGGTAAGACCACTGGGTGAACAACATCCATTGAAGAAGACGCATGTAGAAGCGGGCCAGGGAAGAAGGGTAATAGCCGCAGCCATGAGGCCCAACACCTTCAGAACCATTCTGGCTTGCACCTTTTGCTGGCAGGATGATCCTCACGTGACTTTGGATATCTGAGATTCTTTGGTCTGTGAGGGTTGCTGACATCTGAACAGTGTTTAAGTTTGCGCCTATGAAAGTAATAGACTGGCAGGGCAATAAGGAGGATTTTTTGTAGTTGATCGAAATTCCTAATTGAGTGCAGAGATTTAGGGTGTAATCCCTGGCTTGAAGAAGTTGATGCCTGGTGGTGGCTGAAAGGAGCCAGTCATCGAGATACGGAAACACCTGGAATCCTTGATGTCTCAGGTGAGCCGTGACCACTGCCATACATTTGGTGAACACTCTGGGGGCTGTAGTAAGACCAAAGGGCAGGGCTCTGAATTGAAAACGACTGGACCCCAGCCGAAAGCGGAGAAACCTTCTGGAGCGTCTGTGAATTTTTATGTGATAGTACGCGTCCTGAAGATCTATTGAGCACATCCAGTTGTCCTTTTCTAGGAAGGGCAAAATTGATTGAAGTGTGACCATTCGAAATCTTGTCTTTCTCACAGACTTGTTGAGTCTGCTGAGATCCAATATTGGTCTCCAGTCTCCCTTTTTTTGGGGACCAAAAAGAATCTTGAGTAGATTCCGGGCTCTGAATGGTCTGTTGTAACTGGCTGAATGGCCCTTTTTTGTAGAAGCTTTGATACTTCTAACTCTGCAATTTCCCTTAGACCGGGTGGCACATCTGGAAGGGAATTTTTGAGAGTGAAAGGACTTTCCTCGAAAGGAATCTTGTAACCCTCGGATATGATCGACTGTACCCATCCGTCTTGAGAGAGGGAACGCCAGGCTTCTGGGTACAGCGATAGTCTTCCCCCGATGCTGGAAGGGCTTGTCAGAAAGAGGCTCTCTGCTTCCCTGGTTTTGTGGACCCCCTCTGCCTCTAGAGCGGCGTCTGTTATTATTTCCCCCTCTGCCTCTAGGGGTAAACTGACCACGTGTGTCCGGCGTGACTCCCTGGGATTTACGGAACCACATTTTTCCGCCCTTCTGACCTTTGGGGTAAGGTCTAGAGGGGGTAGAAAAACGGACCCCTACGGCAGAAAGAGTCTTGCCGTCCTGCTCACACCTGGTCAATGTATCCTTCACTTGAGGGCCAAACAATGCTGATCCATCAAAGGGAGAATTCGTGAAGGACGCCTTAAAGGGATCTGCAAAATTACAGAGCCGCATCCAGGATTGACGTCTAAGAGCCACACCTGTACCCGCGGCTCTACTTGCTCCATCTGCTGCATAGGAGATCAGTCGCATGGAGGAGTTAGCTATAGAATTAAGGATTCCTAGCTGAGAAGCAATCTTTTCTTGAGCCCCTGCAGCCGTAGGATCCTGCACTACTTCACCTAGTTCCTTAAGGATGTCCCTTTGGAGTCTGGTGAAGTGACATAAATAGTTCAGAGAACGCATGGCAAAGGTCGCTGAGGAGAACATCTGCTTACCATACCTATCCATGGTCCTAGAATCCTTATTAGGAGGATGGACTGGTACGGAAGGATCTGCAAGTTCCTTCTTAGTGGCGGCCGCCACCACCATAGCATCAACAGGGACACCTTTTGTAAGGAATTGCTTTTCAGAAGGGGCTGTAATAAATTTAGACGGCCTCCTAGGAACTGGCTCTACAGAATCCGGAGCAGCCCAAACCTTTCGAGCAATAACCTCCATAAGGGGGTCGAAAGGTGGAGACACCCAGGAGGTGGAGGGTCGAGATCCAAACGCCTCTAGGTATACCGACTCATCCTCGGAGGGATTTATGGAGGGCCAGTTTCCCCTCTGTTTTAGGAGTTCTAGGATGTCTGAAAAGGAGACATCCTCAGAGGGGGGATCTTGGGGATCCCTCCAACTCATCTAAGTCGGTATCTGAAGTGGTAGACTCAGGGGAGTCCAGGTGTTTCCTCTTACAAGTCCTCTTGCGCGGAGGATCTCCTGACTGGTCAGGAGAATCCTCGGAAGAGGGGGGTTCTTCCCAATGGGGAAACCTGAGGCAGTGGATCTCTAGGTCCGGGAGCAAGAGAGATGGAAGAGATATCGACAGGCACTGTAGAGGGAGGAGCTAAGGGAATAGACTGCTGACTGAGCCCAGTGGCCAGTACACTCTTCATCACCTCGAAGGCCCCCCCTCCCAGGGAGATCCGAGAGAACCCATTCCGAAGAAACTGGGACTCCCGGGCCCACCGAAAGGGAAGGCTCAGAGGCAGATGTCGGAGCCGAGCTCACCAAGGCCAAAGCTCCAAGGGGAAGAGCGGGGTCGGACAAGGGTCCGATGCCACTCATCCCCTCGGAGGAGACCAGGGAAGCCCGACCACCGAATCCCTCCAAGGAAGGTCTCGAGGAGGAGATAAGAGTAGATGCCGAGGGTGCAGAAGGGGAGGGGGGTATCTGCTCCTCAGCCATAGCCGTAACTATCCCCGTAGACTCCAGCTCCAAACTCTGGGGTAGAGTCGAAGGAGGAACTTGAAGAGGGTGTGGACTAATAGTCGTCTGTTGAGATGGACTATGAAGCATCTGGGCCAGTGCCTGTGATTTTAATAATCTACTTACCACCCTCTCTAAATCATGGTCAGATAACCTGGACGACCTAGATGATCGGCTCCGATGGCTCCGTTCTGAAAGAAGAGGTGAGGCCGGAGCCGACAGAATCGGTTCCAAAGAGGGGGACCTGGACCTCTTCCTCGAAGGAACCATCGGAGCCGACAAAGCCACTGATCCAGTCGGAGCCGATAACTTTCGCCCGAGAAGATCTAGATGCATCGGCTCCAGCCGGAGCCGATGCAGGCATCGAAATAGCGGTGTCGGTGCCGGTTGGCGCCGACACCGAAGCCTGGGCCACATGGTGGTCGGAGCCAGTACTTGGAACCGACACCAAAGTGACCATGGAAGTATTGGCACCGATAGCCATCGGTGCCGAAGATTTAGCCAATGTCGGATCGGCTCCAGCCGGAGCCGATCTCGACTCCGACAAAGTCGGAGCCAAGGCCGAAGGCTTAGGTACAGAAGCCTGGGCCTTAGACTTGGAAGGCTTTCCCGGAGCCGATTTGGCCGAGGAGCCCTCCGGTTTAAGGAGTCCCCTTAAAATCAGTTTGTCTCTCCTTTCCTGCAGGACTCTCTGGCTAAAAGAATGACATATTGCACAGGAGTCCTGCAGGTGGAGAGGTCCCAGGCAGTATAAACAAGAAGTGTGACCGTCTGTCAGAGACATCTTCTGACAGCACGAGTCACACTTCTTAAAGCCTGAGACCCTCTGCTCTTTGGACATAGTGGATACAGAAAACAGTACACACATAGTCCCAAACAAACAATTAAAATTAAAGTATAAACAGCAAAAACCTCACACACACACACACACCCTGACAGGGGGGGATGGGAGGGAAGGAAGGCCTGACTAAAAAAATTAAGGAGGAAGGATAATTTTAGTCAAAAGGGGGCTTACAATTAACAATTAACAAAAATGAAAGATTTCTAAGAAAAAATAGTCTAAAAAGGGGCTAAAGCAGTTTAAATTTAAACACTTACCAGGAGCTGGCAAAAGGAGGACCTCATCAGCGAAGCGGCAAACGAGATCTGGGTACTTACCGCCTTGCATCATGGGATATGGGGCTGCCTCGAGCTGGTAAAAGTGACTCTCGAGCTTAGCAAAGTGCCGAGTCGGAGCCGAGGATCGGCTCCGAACCCATCAAGCAAGAATGAAGGCGAGATTGACAACTTAACATCTGACATTAGCAGAATGTTGCATCCTTTAGGTAACAAATTAAAAAAAAAAAAAAAAACAGTTTTCAAAGTTAGTCATGGCTAATAGTAGTCATGACGAGCATGATAAGTCAATTAGTAATAAAGGTTAGTATTTAGTAAAAATGTACGATAGTATTCGATACTGTGAGGTCAGAGAGTTAATCAGGATTGGTACAAGAACATAACCAGTGGTTAGTGAAGAAAAGTCTTAGGTTAGTTTTAAATAGTTGAAGAGAGGTCTGAGCAGTTAGGTCATGTGGTAAAAGATTCCATATTTTACCCACAGAGTTAGAAAATAGAGAGTCACCAGCTATAAACAAACAAAATGCATTGAGACAGCCAGTTTGCCAAAGTAGTTTTTGCCACTGGAAGACCTTTTTTATTTTCTGAATAGGATACAAAACGTTGATCAGATTTTCTTAAATCTTTTGTTCTATGTAGGTAGAAATGCAGTTGTCTATGAACATCCAACTGGCGTAGCGTGTAATCTCTGCCTTATTGCCATATCTGGGGAAGAATACTGGTAATTCAATAGATTGACTGAGGCTAAACTCTGAGCACACCTTTGACAAAAAAGGATGGGTTCATACATAATGATACTCCATCACTGTGGAACAGCATGTATGGAGGTTTAATGGACAAGGCCTGCAACTCTGATACTCTTCTGGCTGAAGTGATGGCCACTAAGAAAGCAGTTTTCCAGATTAGATATAAATCACACGATGATGCAGGTTCAAAAGGGGGAAGAATTATTTTGGGCAAAAGGAAGTTGAGATTCCATGGGGGTAAGGATGGCCTGAAATATGGTCTTAGTAAGTTTGTACCTCTTAGGAAGGCTTTTGCTAGACTGTGAGACATTATACTTGAATCTTCATTGCCAATATGAAAATTTGAGAGAGCTGCTAAGTGAACTCTGACAGTGGACACTGCAGCTCCTTCATTAAAAAGGTTTAGTCAAGAACTCAAGAATAGATTAAATTTATTCATTTATTTATTTATTTTTTTATTTTACATTTGTTGACCGGGCTAGTCTAGCTGGACATATATCCGTTTACAGTAGAGGCCCGGGGAGAAAAGCTCCAGTACAGATAAAATCACAGTGATTTATAACAATTTAAGAATTTTCTTAATAGAATTATACAAGGTACAAGAGAGGATATCTATGACATTTAAAAAACTTTTAAGTCAAGTTATACAACAAAAAAAATAAGAACTAAATACTAAAGTTAATAAGAAATAGAGGCATCCCTTAAGATTCAACTCTCAATTCCAGAAAGCATCAGGTAGGGCCAGTAAGGGGACAGGAAGAAAAAAAATTAGGCGTATTGAGACATACTTTCAGTCGGGATTGGTACAGGGACATAGCCATTGAGAAGTAAGATGTGCTTTGATTTGTCTTTTGAACAGAGAGGTGGACTCTAGAGTAGCTATTTCTTGAGGGATTAGATTCCAGTGTTTACCTATGGAATTTGAAAATAGTGCATCCCCAGCTTTATTATATGATTTAGTTATGGATACTAGAAACTTATTGGCAGAACGAAGTGTGTCTAGGTTCTTATATGGAGAAATAAGTCTAGCCAGGCTCGGAGTATTATCAGGGAAATGAAGGGTTTTATGAATGATAAGTAGTTGTTGGTAGAGTAGGTGGTTATTTAGTTCTAGCCAATTTAGTTGTTTCAGGTTGTGACAGTGGTGAGTTCTAAGGGGAGTAGCATTAATGAATCTAGCTATACTGTTATAGCAGGTCGAGAGTTTGTTGATGTTATTTTTAGATAGTGTGGTATATATAGCTGAAGCATAAAAAAGGGTGGAGAGAAATGAATGCTGAATATGGGTCAATACTATTTTGAGTGACCCAGACAGAAATTCTCCTCCATTTACTGGGGTACAATTTCCTTGTAGATGATTTGTGAGAAGAGCTCAAGATAAGTCCTACTGCAGATGAAAGATTCTGTGACCTTGCTATCTTGGGAACTGGAGCAGCCAAGCTGTCAGCTTGAGAGTTGAGAAAGGATGAAAAGCACCTGAAGAATAGGTCAGGAGGGCTGGTACTGGGTCCAGGATCCATGGCTCTTCCTGTAGATGAGGCTGTAGGAAGGGGAACCAGATTTGACAAGGTCAGTAAGGCGCTATCAGGATTAATGTCCTTCCCAGTGAACTGGCTTTCTAAAGTACTCTTGGTATCAGTGGAAAATGGGGGGAGGCATAAAGGAGACCCAGGGGCCAATCATGCACAAGGGTGTGCCTCGGTGACTCCCCCGGTAGAGGGATCAGGGCAAAATAGTTGCTGCATTTCGTGTTCATGGACGTGGCAAAGAGATCACATCAAAGCTGCCCCATTTGTGAAAAATCATTTCCGCTACATCTTGTTTCAGGGACCACTCGTGGGGCATAAGAATCGCCCTGCTGAAGTTGTCTGCTATCATGTTGGATTTCCCTGGGATAAGTGTTGCTACAAGAAAGTGCTGGGATGAGGTCACCCATTGCCATACTCTGAGGGCCTCTCGACAAAGGGGGTAAGACTTGGTTCCTCCTTGCTTGTTTATGTACCATACAACTGACATGTTGCCTTTATGGATCGCAATCCTGCCTGGAGGAAGTGTGTGTTAAAATGCTTGCAATGCCAGTATCACTGCTCTCATCTCCAGCACGCTGATGTGCAGGTGAGCCTCATGTTTTTGCCAAGTGCCTTGGGCTGTCTTTCCCTGATAATAACCCCCCCCCCACACCCTATCAGGGAAGCATCCATGGTCACTGAGGCTGATTGGGGAGGTAGGGTGAGAGGACGGCCTATGGTGACTTGATCCGAGTTTATCCACCAGGCTAAGTCCCTTTTGCAAAATTCTGTCAGAATTATCTGGTATGACATCGATAAGTCCTGCACTGACCATTGTGTAAAGAGAAGCCATTGTAGAATCCGCATGTGCATGCAAGCTAAGGTGAGTATGGTGACCGTTGCTGCTATTGTCCCTAAAACTTGAGAACAGTTCTTGCTTGTACTCTCATTCTCAATAGTAGCTTTTGAATTTGCATGCAAAGAGACTGTATTCGTTCTTGTGGAAGAGTTACCATCATAGTTACAGAGTTTAACTCTGTGCCTATGAATGCGATATGCTGCGACAGCAATAAGGCAGATTTTTCATAGTTGATTGTGATCAAAAGTTGTCTATTGCCTGTAGTAGTAGCTGCATGGTAGTGGCGGTAAGGAGACAGTCATCTAGGTATGGAAATGCCTGTAATCCTACATTCCTCAGATGGGTTATACCCACTACCATACATTTGGTGAACACTCTGGGGGCTGTAGAGTATCCAAAGGGCAGTGCTCAGAATTGGTAGTGACTGGCTCCCAGCCAGAAAAGCAAGTGATTCCTGGATGGCCCGTCCATCTTTATGTGGTAGTACGCATCCTGGAGGTCTACAGAACACATCCAATCATCTTTTCCCAGAAAGGGAAGGATTGACTGTAGATTGACCATCAGGAACTTTGTCTTTTCTACTAACTTGTTTAATGTGCTGAGAACCAATATTGGTCTCCAGTCCCCCATTTTCTTTGGAACTAAAAAGAATCTTGAGTAAGTTTTGGAGCCCATCTGGTCTGCGGGAACTGGATGGATGACTTTCTTCTAGCAACTTTTGAATTTTGGTCGCTACCCGATTCCTGTGACTGGGTAGAACGTCCGGAATTCTTCTCAAGGTTTGGGGAGGGTTGGATAAGGGGATAGCATACCTTCTGGATATGATCCTTTGCACCCGTTTGTCTTTTGTGATTTTTTAGCCAGGCGTCTGGGTACAAAGGCAAGTGACCCTCGACTGCAGTCAGGTTTCCCTTCAGGAACGCTGAAAGAGCTTACCAAAGAAAGATTCTCGGTTGCCCTGATTCTGCAGACCCACCTCTACCATGTGGCTGGCATTTTCCATTATTACCCCATCCTCTGCCCCTGGAGGGGGTTTCACCACGTGCGTCCTGAAAGGCTCCCTGGGTTTTATGGAACCACATCTTTCCACCCTTTTGACCCTTAGGATATGGTTTTGAAGGAGTGGAAAAACGGGCTCCAACTGCAGAGAGAGTCTTTCCAACCTGCCCACACCTGGTCAGGGATTCCTTTACTTTGGGCCCAAACAAGGATGAGGCATCAAAAGGGGTGTTGATAAAGAATGACTTAAAAGGTTCCACAAATGAACACAAGCGCATCCAGGAATGTCTCCTAAGGGCAATTCCTGAACCTGCTGATCTGCCTGCTCCATCGGCTGCATACGAAATGAGCCTCATGGAAGAGCTGACTATAGAGTTTAGGGTAGAGAGCTGAGAAGTTACTTTATCGGAGACTCCCACAGCTACATTACCCTGGAGAGCATCTCTAAGCTCCTTTAGGAGATCTCTCTCTAGCCATGTAAAGTGAGTTAGGTAATTAAGGGACTGCAGAGTAATGGTCGCTGATGAGAACATGCGCTTCCCATACCTAGCCATCGCACATGACTCTCTGTTCAGTGGATGGACAGATGTGGCTGTCTCAGACATCTCTTTTTTAGTGGCCGCCGACACCACTACAGCATCTACTGGCACCCCTCTTGGTCAAGAAAGATTTGTCCTATGGTGTAGTGATAAATTTGTTAGGCCTCTTAGGGCCAGGTTCCACAGTATCTGGAGACTCCCATGCCTTCCGACAAACCAAATCCAAGAGTTCATCAAAAGGCAGAGACACACAGGATGTGGAAGGTCAAGAACTAAAAGCCTTCATGTACACGGACTCCTCATCAGAAGGGTTAGTGGCCTCCCAGCTGCCTCTCTGCTTAGACTTCTAGGATGTCTGTGAATGAGGCATCTTCAGAAGGCGACAGTGGGGACCCCTCTCTGAATCATTGAGGTCTGTGTCTGATTTTACGGACTCCTCAGGGAAGTCTAGCTGTTTCCTCTTACATGTCTTCTTTTATGGTACCTCCTCAGATGGGGTTTCTGAAGAGAAAAATACGTCCTGTGTGGCGTCATGAGGCTCTGGATCTCTACACTGTTGGTCATGTGGTGCAGAAGATGGACCCAAAACTGTAGGGGACAGAATGGTAGGATCTGAAACACTGGATGTCCATGGGGACAATGCTCTCCACATGACCACGAAGGCACTCCCCCATGACCGGAGGAGAGCTCAGGCTCCGAAGAACCAGAAGCCCCCCCCCCCCCGAGCCACGTGAGATGGCTCAGAGGATGAGGTAGGAGCCAAACTTATCTGAGCTGATGCTCTGAGAGGTAAAGCCGGAATCAATAAATGCTCAGTCTGGTTGTCCCCCCCCCCCCCCGGAGCCGACCAGAGAGTGTCGGCCTCCAGACCCCCTGGTTGGTGCCGAGGTAGTCAGAGCAGTAGGAACCGAAGAAGCCAAAAAAAGGTCTTGGCACAGTAGGGTCCACAACTATCAGCTCCACACATTCCGGCTCCAAAATCATGGTAGGGGTCGAGGAGGAATAGAAGTGCAGAGAACAGGTTTAGTCAGATCCAAAGCCAACTGGGTCGGTGTCGACAAAATTTTTGCAAGAGTCGGAGTCCTTAAAAGCTTCTGCACTAGACAATTTATGTCCAAATCCGAAAGACTTCTGGAAGAATGAGATTATGGTGTCAGTGATGCCACAGACTGACAAATTGGGGATTGGAGCGTAGGAGACACAGGATCTAAAACTGGTGATCGGCTCCTAGCTGGAACTACTGTCGGCCCAGACACAGATGGAGCAGAGGAAGAAGTCTGAGTTGATGTGGTCAGTTCCAAGAATTTTTGAATCTTTTTTGAAGGCTCCAGACCATCTGAAGAAGCTGAAGATGGCCTCTTAGAGCTTTTCTCAGACTTGGACGAAGAAGGTGAAGAAGTCTTTTAATGGAGTTTGACCCTTCTCTAAATCTTCAGCAAAGGAAGACTTTAACAAACCCATTATTAATTTATTCTTTCGCTCTTGAAGTACCCTCGAGCTGAAAAAATGGCAAATGGAACAACTTTCCTGCAAATGCAGGGCTCCTAAACAGCATACACATTCGGAGTGCCCATCAGTGATAGACATCTTCTGTGAGCACTTTGGACATCTTTTAAATCCTGAGAGCCTGGTCTCCTTGTTATCCTTTTTTTAGTTTACTTACCATCCTGAACACAAAATATCAGAAACACAACACAGTATGAGAGCCTTCTAACTTAAACAGGCTATCATAAACTTGTAAGAAACAATGTTATTAAAGTGTACAAAAGTAAACAAACAACCCTCTAACTTAAACAGGTTGTTTAAAAGTCTTTATATGTATCAACCTACAATACTATCAAACACACAAGTTATAGCCCTTGAATAAAACGGGCAAATCTTAAAAAAATATGCACACACAGTAGAACCTCAAAAGCCTTGAAACACGACTATCTGCTCAACTGCTAATCAAAAAATCTGAACACAGCTATCCAACTTTTTACATACACAAAAACACTTATGGGGATAGGGTTTGAGAGAAAAAGGGCCTGTAGAAGGCGAAGTTGCCAAAGTTATATCAAAAGGGAAAAGAATATTATAAGCAGTAAACACGTTAATTCATGCAATAAAAATAGAGTTATAAACAACAAATATAAGTAAATAAAACCTTATTAATATGAAAAATTTAGTGAAACTTGGCCAGAGCTAGCTTGCGACACCCAAAATCTTTCAGCGGCGAACGAGATCTGGGGAATGCCCGAAGGCATCATGGGATAGGAACAGAGCCACAAGCTAGCTGTAGCCCTCGAACTTTAGAAAAATGGCCGAGTCAGAACAGAGGATTGGTTCCAAACCCATCAGTCAAGAATGAGGGTGAGATAGGACAACTGCACATCTTAAGATATTACTGGCCATTCGTATACAAGGGAAAGTCTGGGATTAAGAATTTACCTAACTCCCTTGCTGTTTCCTATAAGAGAGCCAGAAATATAAAAAAACATGGTTGTTCATAATTTGTTCTCTATGGCTACTGAAATTTTAACTATTCCTTTACAAAATTCTGGTACATTTCCCTGTGGTAAATACTCTATTTGTATTCATGTGGGTAGGAATTTTGATGAAATAAATGGCATTTTTTTTTCAGCCTAGGGCTATTTTTTTGTGTGTGTTCAAGGGAGTGGTTTACTGTCTCTCATGCCCTTGTGGTTTCTATATAGGAGAAACCAAAAGAGAGTACAAGAGCATGCTAGAGACATTAAGAATCAAAATTTGGCTAGCCCTGTGGTATCACATTTTCATGCAGTACACGTGGGGTCTTGCACCAGTTTAAAAGCATGTATTTTAGAACAAGTTTTAATTAAGGTTGATGTTGCACTTAAAAACTTGTATAAAGAAGCAGTCTGTATTTTAAAGTTTGGCACTTTGGTGCCTTATAGTTTAAACAACTTGAGTGGAAGGCTTTCTTGCACTAAGTGTTAGTTATTACCATATGTTTAATTGTTTTAGTCAATTGATTACTGATGTGATATTTGTTATTTAAGTGTAGCTTGAGCTACTGTGATGTTAACTCTGAGAAAGGCTTCCTAGCCTAGGCACTGGAGTATTAAACAATTTTGGATTTTATGCTTCTGCAGTTGGTGTTCTTCACTTTCTCCGTTTTTTTTATTTTTTTATTTTGTTGTTTAGGGAACTAGAGTTACTGTTGCTGCCATCAACCCTAGAGCTTGGAAGATTAGTCGAGCGGGTACTTTCTTTCCGTGGATTATCTTCTAAACTTGAGTTATAATTTTTTGTCACTGGAGGAAGGGATGCCATGACTCAAGTCGTATTCAGTACTGCCCCAAGTTCAGAGTTGGAGTCAGTTGGGATTTTTCATGATTTACTGTTATTCCTAGGTACACACAGGTCTTGAGAATGTAAACTCTTGTCTCCATCAATCGATGCCTGGTCAGAGTAGTAATGAGCCAGTCCAAGTACGGAAACATCCGGAATCCCTGCAGTCTCAAGTGAGCTGCTGCTACTGCCATACACTTGGTGAACACCCTGGGGCTGTGGTGAGAACAAAGTGCAGAGCTCCAAATTGTTAATGACTGGCTCCCAGCCAGAAACAGATCTTCTGGAGCATCTGTCCATTTGTATGTGGTAATATGCATTCTGAAGATCTAGTGAGCACATCCAATCATCCTTTCCCAAAATAACAGAAGAATGGACTGTACCGTGACCAGCCTGAACTTCGTTTGATGAACAGATTTGTTCAGCACACTGAGATCCAGAAGTGGCCTCCAGTCCCTGTCTTTTTTGACACTAAAAAAAATCTTTGAGTAAATTCTGGATCTTTTCTGGTCTGGTGGGCCTTCCTGGATAACTCTCTTGTCCAATAGCTTTTGAATTTTTAGAACTGCTGGTTCCCTCTGATTGGGTGGAACACTGGGGATTTTCTTGCAAGTTGGGGGAAGACTGGAAAAGGGTACGGTATAACTTCTGGATATGATCCGTTGCACCCAAGAATATGTCATAATATCTTGCCAGGTGCTTTGTGCAAAGGCAAGTGTTCCCCAACTGCCTCCAGAGGAAGACAATTGAGCTTCCCTTCAGGAACGCTGAAAAGGCTCATCTGGAAAGGAGTCCCTAAAGCCCTGATTCTGCAGATCACCTCTGCCTTGTGGATGGTGTCTTCCATTGTAGTTCTCCAGTCTGCCTCTGGAAGAACTGGTACCATGTGTGTCCTGGAAAGGCCATTGGGATTTTCTGAATCACATTTTTCCACCGCTTCTCTGATTCCTGGGAAAGGTTCTTTGGGGAGTGGAAAAACATATGCAGACTGCAGAAAGGGTCTTACCATCCCTTTTCACACCTGGATAAAGTCTCACTAACTTTTGGGCAAAAAAGAGACTATCCATCAAAAGGAGCATTGACGAATGAAGACTTAAATGGTTCCACAAAGTCACAAAGGTGCAGCTAGGTGCATCTCCTTATGGCTATGCCTGAACCCACCACTCAAGTAGTCCCCTTCGGCTGCATGTGCAATGAGCCTCATAGATGAATTTAACACGACTCCCTGGTGGCAATCTGGGAAGCAACCTCGTCTTGGACTCCCTCAGCAACAGCTCCTATCTGACAGTTCCTTGATCAGGTCCCTCTGGAGTCTAGTAAAATTTGCCAGGAAATTCAAAAGACCTTAAAGCAAAGGTCGAGGAAGCATAAACTCACTTCTCAAACATATGCACTGACGGACTCTCTACTGGGAGGAAAGATAGAGGAACTTTAGTCAGCCAGTTCCTTTTCAGTGGTGGCCACCACAACTATAGCATCTACCAGCAGACCTTTAGCCAAGAATTGCTTGTCCTTGAAGCAGATAAAATTTTGTCTGGTCTCTTGGGAATAGGTTCAGTGGTGTCTGGTACCTTCCAAGCCCACTGCATGATCAACCGAATGAACTCGTCAGCAGGCAGAGTCACCCTACAGGTAGACAGGTGAGTACCAAAAGCCTGCAGAGATACAAAGTCCTCAGAGGAGGGATTTTGGGACTTTCAGTCACACCTCTGTTTTAAAATTTCCAGGATGTCTCAAAAAAGAGACATCATCAGGGGCTGACCTTGGGGACCCTTCCCCTTCATCAAAATCGGTGTCCTCTGTGACCGATTACTGTGGGGAATCCAAGTGCTTCCTCTTGCACTTTCTCTTATGAGGAACCTCCTCAGGGGGATGGTCTGGTGAGGTACCAGAAGAGGACAGAACACGAATCTGTGGGTCTTGCGGATTTGGTACTCACTGCCAAAGTTGAGAAAGAGGTCTAAAAAGACAGAGTGAGGATGGAATATGCTCAGAGGAGGACTGGACCAACTGAGTGACCACTGTGGACAAAGTTCTCTCCACTGCCTCTGCCCCCCCCCCCCCAGCCCCAGAAGAGAACCCGGAACTGAGAAAGACTGGCTCAGAAACATGGTCACTCCCTGCTCCAAGACAGCCCTGAAGTAGAAGCCGGTGCCAAACTGCACCATGCCAAAGCTCCAAGACACAAAAATGGCTCTAAAAACACTGGAATCTGAGCCAACAGGACGGATGCGGCCCTGGGAGGTCTCTGGATCCAACAGAGCCGAAGAACTCAGGGAAATAACCAGGTCTAAAGGGAGAGAGATCTCCAGAACCAATACAGTTGCACTGGAAGGCTAGAAGCTGACATCTCTAAAACTGCAGAGGAGTAGTTGTGACAGGGGTAGAAACTGAAATCGGTTCTGAGACTTAAAGCAGTTGCAGCCAAGGGAGTCCTGTAAGTCCTCTTGGTCACAGAATTTTATTCACTAGACTCTTCACATCAATCTCAGTAAGACTTCTAGTGGAACAGATAAAGGTTTGAGAAGGAGATTTTGGTCTCTGTAAAAAGACCTCAGGTAATTTGCCAGCAAAAGGGTCAACAGAAGGCGAATAGACCACTCTCAGCAAATCAAGTAGTGGAGTTGCCTGCGCCAATGTAGTCAGTGTTGGAGATAAGGTGTCCAGAGTCAAAATTTGACTCTCATGCTATGTTGAAGCTCTAGTCATTTTAGAAGTCATAACAGTTGTTGGTACCAATAAAATTTTCGCCGGCACCAAAGATTTAAAGTGACCTTACATCAGATCCAAAGTGCTTCTGGAGCTGATTTATGTTTTTTGTGAGTCGGTTCCAAAGGAGAAGATGGAACTGACAAGCTCCTCTTTTTAGACTTTTCTAAAGACAAAAAAAAAAGGAAGGGGAAGAAATATCAGATTTACTCTTCGCAGTAGATATGGCCTCCACAAAGCCTGATGGTATTAAGCCCGTTAAGATTAATTTTTCTTCTCGATGAGAGCTTTCTGGCTAAAGATGTGACAAACGTACCAAATGCTGCAGTCCTCTTGTAGATGAAAGGCTCCTAAGCAAAAGACACACAAAAGATGAGTGCCTGAAAGGGGAAGTTTGTGGCTACACTTCTGGCACTTTTTAAAACCAGTGGCCCCTTAGGTTTGTCAGCCATAATGACTAAATAGAAAGAAAACAAACAGCACACTCTATACACTACAACAGGAGTAGAATAGTGAGAAAAATACAAAGCCTTTTTTTTTTTTAGGAAAGGAGAGAAAGGGGAAAGAAGGGGACTATCAACAATGTTACAGCAACACCAACATTAATGGGAAGAGAGGGGGGGAAACTATCAACAATGATAGCTAGAATACACAAAAGTGTATGGGAAGGAGTCAAAAGATAGTAAAAGTACACCAGAGTAGGGCAAGAAATATAAATCAATTATAAAACGACAGTCTGACATGAGATTTTAAACACAAAATATTAATAAAATAATACTTAGTTTGAGAGCCGAGGTGAACACATCTGTCTGGAAAAGTGGCAAATGAGATCTGAGGTTAACTAGGACAGGGGACTTGTGAGTAAGGAGGAAGGTCGAGAGTTTTTCGCCTGTGTAAGCTGTAGTAATGGTAGAGTTGGTTCCGATATCGGAAGTGAACCCATATGTCAAGGATAAAACGAAGACTGACAACATCAGATCAAAGACTTTTGACTTTTCGCAAGTCAACTAACCACACAGTCTCAGCAATATACTCTGGTTCATCATACCACATTACTCCACTCTTTCAACATGTACTTTTCACCTGTCCTGAATGTGCAAGAAATTCTACTCTGTGGCAAATGCCATATTCTCTTTCCATGCACTGGACAGCCAGCCCAGACTTCAATAAAAAGTACTTATGCCTGTGAAAGGGAAGCTGTGGTGCTCAAAGATAAAAGCACCACTAAATGTCCATCACATTTTCATAAGATTTGTACCCAACTGAAGCATTGGGGGAGGCAACCTGAGGTGGTTCATGCCAATTCTGCCCAGGACTGCTGGCTGCACTGGAAGCACTCCAGTGTAAACAAGTACACCTATGACTTGTTTTGCAGCTTCCTGACTGGATCCTTAAAGCAGGCACATGAGTGGACAGGCTTAATAAAGTGTTATGGTCTACGGTCAATTATAAAGTCAAGCAGAGCATTTTACAGTATTGCCATTACGGAAAATGTGAGCTGAATGCTAACTAGACGAAAGTCACGCATGCAAAGGAGTTTTATTAGCAGCTATCTGCCAGAACAGTCTTTGTAAGGCTGTGTGTGTGAGTGAGTGAGAGACAGAGAGAACAGATGTACACAGATTCGGAACATGCTGGAGATATTTCCCTCTGCACTAAATCAAACACTGAATGATTTGAAGAAGCTATATCTGATCTTTGCAAGTGAAGCTACAATAATTTTAAAACTAAGCTGCCACTTTATTCTTATGACAACATGTGTTACTTAAGCTAGGACTGAGCTATGAGCTACAAGTAAGCCTGTTAGTATAAAGTTTTGTCAAATACACCAAAGCTGGTAAGACATGGAAAACAGGCAATGCCACCAAATAACTAATATACATTTTTAATCCTAAAAATATTTTGTCCAGGTGCTACTTTGTTTTATTCTTTTAAATTTGAAAATATGCTGCTACAAAAACTTCTTGAGAAGTTTTTTCAGAGAATACATTAATCAACAATCAAGACAAAAAAGACAAGTTTTAAAGTCTTGCATTTTCTTCACAGTATACAAAGCATACCTCTTCAACAGTCTAGACTTTCACAGAATATCTAGATTTTGCTTCATATTTTTGGTCTACTTCCTGTAACAACTGTAGTTTTCTAGCAAATTAATGAAGACTGGTTTACTAAAGAATGACAGACATTTGAGCTTCAGACTTCATATCCTTCAGAAAATGCATGGAAACAACACCTTAAATTCTAGCAGCTTTCTAAATTTATAAGAATATTTAAAGTTTGTCCCTCTTTTTGTACCTTTGTCCCCCCATTATTTTTGGCCTTGTCCACATTCCTTGAGCAAAGAGATTGAGTGCTATGATGCAGAGTTACTTAAAAGAAGCAGAATATAAGTGACAATTATGAAACTGAGGTAATACTGCCACAATTTCCAGGCCTTACAGTCACTGCCCGATTCCAACTATGTTTCCAGGTTCAAAAGATCAAAACCTTAATCACATCTCTTATTATTATGGGAAAACACAGCAGAGTTTAAAGCCAACCCCTGCTAAAGTGAAAGGGCAACTCCAAACTTCTAGCTTTAAAACAGCCTACCACTCATGAAAAACACGCAGCGCTTCATAACCAGAAATCATCCTGTGCTGCTGACTGGCACACACACACACGTGCATGCACACACACACACACACACACACACACACACACACACACACACACACACACACACACACACACACACACACACACACAAAGAAACAGCCAACAAAGTTCTGATGAGAAAAACTTTATTTTAAGACAACTGCTTTAAAGTACGGGCTGTAAACACTCAAAAACAGTCCAGACTGGAAAAAGCAAAACCTTGAACTTCCCTTTTCTTCCATTCTACCAAAAAGTACAGTTTTGTACCTACCATAAATGTAGATGTTCGAGTGTTCACCCTGCTGCAGTCACCACACTTGGGTTATCCTGTCGTCAGGCGGTCCCGCAGTCGGCCGGATTTCCAAAGTCTTGGTCCGACGTCGGTTGCTGTCGCCTCATCCCTGACGTCAGCGCACCAGGGGTACATATATTGCAACCAACGCCATTTTCTTCAGTTTTTCTTGCCCCAGATGTCAGGTGCCCCCAAAAAGGTGATCCAAATTAGTACCAAATGGTGTGAACACTGTACAAACACAAAATCCCTTCAGCTATAAGCAAATACATCAGTAAGGCATAGCAGAGATTTAGCCAGTAGATCAGAGGGGTTGGAGGGAGGGTAACCGGGACTGCAGCAGGGTAAACACTCGAACATCTACATTTATGGTAGGTACAAAACTGTACTATGTTCATCGTGTTACCCTGCTGCAGTCATCACACTTGGGTCAAGACCCAAAGCTAAAGTAGGGTGGAGGTATTATAGAGGGTTAGTGGAGGCAATGAGGCCCTGCAGAACTGCAGTGGCGAAGCCTGCCCTGGACTTAGAATAAAGAGGTAAGTGATAGTGTTTGGTGAAGGTGTGTACAGAACTCCAAGTTGCAGCTTCTAATATTTCCTTGGTAGGAACCCCCCTGAGAAAGGCTGTAGAGGTAGCGGTTGCCCTTGTAGAGTGGGATCTAATGGTAGGAGGAACTGGTTTCCCATGATGGTATAACAGAACCGTATGCAATGGCCTATCTATTTAGAAATGGTTTGCTTGGGTATGGCCCTCCCTTGAGAAGCTGTAGCAAAGGATACAAAGAGCTGGTCAGTTTTTCTGAAAGCCTTAGTTTTATCTAAGTAGTAACGAAGCTGCCTGTGAATGTCCAAGGAATGCAGGAGTCTCTCACCTTTGTTCTGTGGATTGGGGAAGAAAGTGGGTAGGTGGATGGTTTGATTTAAAGCTACACTGGAAACCACCTTAGGCATGAAGGAAGGATTAGTTCGTAGAGAAACTCTGTCTTGATGAAAAATGAGGAAAGGTTGCACTGCCATAAGTGCCTGTAATTCTGAGACTCTCCTAGCAGAAGTTATTGCCAGGAGCAGGGCAGTCTTCCAAGATAGGAACTGAAGGTCTGCAGAGAAAGCTGGTTCAAAGGGAGGTAGCGTTAGTTTTTCCAGAACAAAGTTGAGGTCCCATGTTGGTGTAGGAGCTCTTCTAGGTGGTCTAATGTTCTTTGCCCCTCTGAGGAACTGCCTTAGAAGAGGATTTGAAAATAAAGGTGGATTCGTGTCGTAGTGAGCTGAAATAGCTGAAGCACGGATTTTAATTGAGGAGAAGGAAGGTCCTTTGTGCAACATCTCAGCTAAATACTGTAGACTGTGGGGCATATGAGGCTGAGTTGTGTCTTGGCCTTTAGCTTGGTTCCAAGCAGAAAACCTTTTCCATTTGTCCAAGTAAGCCTTCCTGGTGCTTGGTCTCCTGGCTTCCAGAATAACATCCAGAACTGCTTGTGAAAGAGGGGCTGGTTGGATGCTTAAGTGATTTGCCATGCAGCCAGGTTTACGGTTTTGAGCTGGCTGTGTAGAATCTGTTTGTTTTGCTGCGTGAGTAAATGAGGTATTTGAGGCAATATCCATGGTGGGCTGTGAGACATATTCTTCAGTAGCGGGTACCAGTGCTGGCATGGCCAGTCTGGGGCTATGAGAATCAGTCGAGGTTTCTCCTTTTTGACCTTCAAAAGAACCTTTGTGAGAAGAGGTAATGGAGGAAAGGCATATGCTGTCAGGTTTTTCCAACTGAAGGAGAGTGCGTCTACTTTCCAAGCTTGATGGTGGAATGTCCTTGTACAAAATTTTGTCAGTTGCTAGTTTTGAGGACTGGCAAACAGGTCTAAATTTGGAAGGCCCCATTTTTGAGTTATCATTGAAAATATTTGTGGGTCTAGTTTCCACTCGTGGGGATCTTTGATGTTCCTGCTTATATCGTCTGCCACTGTGTTTTTCTGTCCTGGCAGGAACTGAGCTTGTAACTGGACTTGGTAGGCCAGAGCTGTGTTCCATAAGATTATTGCTTGCCTGCAAAGAGGGTAGGAATGTGTGCCCCCTTGTTTATGTACCACATTACTGTGGTGTTGTCTGTCTTTATTGCAAGTTGTCCTGGCTGTAGTAGATCCCTGAAGGCTATCAGAGCTTTCTGTACAGCTAGCATCTCTTTTTGATTTATGTGCAGTTTTCTTTGTTCTGCAGTCCATAGGCCTTGAATGCATTGCCCTGCCATGTGCGCCCCCAGGCATAATCTGAAGCATCTGTTGTGATAGTTTGCCTGGTTGGGGGCAAAGTGAAAGACTGACCCTTGTTGAGGTGACATGCCTGTGCCCACCATAGAAATTCCTGTTGAAGGCAGGGAATGAGAGATACCACTGTGTCCAAGCTGTGGCTGTGTTGAGACCATACGCTTTTTAGGTACCACTGTAATTTCCTCATATGCAGTTTTGCAAATGGCATTATCAGAATGCAACATGCCATGAAGACCAAAGCCTGCAGAATTTTTCTTGCAGTTAATTGGGTCTTTGTTGCCATTGTCTTGAAATATTGAGTCAGTTGTAGTTGCTTGTCTGGTGTTAGATAAACCTTCTGGGCCGTTGTGTCCAAGCTGGCACCCAGGAATGTCATTTTTTGTGAGGGTACTAGTTTTGACTTCTTTTCGATTACTGTGTACCCTAGACAATTTAGTAGATGCTTCACAAAAGCCAGATGATGTAAGAGAATGTCTTTTCTTTCTGCTTGGATGAGGCAGTCGTCCAGGTATGGATATATTTGAATTCCTCTTTGTCTGCAGTATGCAGTTACTGGTGCCAGGCATTTTGTGAAAACTCTGGGCGCAGTAGATAAGCCAAAGGGCAGTGCAGAGAATTGATAATGGGTTGAACCTGCAATGAAACAGAGGTATCTTCTGCAACTTTGTCTGATAGGGACATGCAGGTATGCCTCTTTGAGGTCCAACGTTACCAGCCATGCTTCCTTGCCCAACATGGGAAGTAGCTGCTGTAGTGTTAGCATCTTGAATTTGGGAACTTGTAAGTGTTTAGAATTGAAAGGTCCAGAATTGGTCTCCAAGCATTGTCCTTTCGGGGTACTAGAAAGAGCCTTGAGTAAAATCCTTGGCCTTGCTCTTGAGTTGGTACCCGTTGAATGGCTCTCATGGCCATGAGAGCTGTAATTTGTTTTTGAGCCTCTGCCCTTTGATTTTGTAGCAGGTTTGGCATTCCTCTTTTCATTGGCAAGGTGTGTAAGTAGAATCTGTATCCTCGCAAAATTATTTCTAGGACCCATTTGTCCTTTGTGACCATGTGCCAGTTGTCTGCAAAAAGTGCTAGTTTTCCCCCCAAGGGGGCTGACAAAAGAGCTTTGTTTGGCCAGCTGAGGTGCAAGTCATTGAGTTTGCCTTCTGGTGGGTTGAGACCTGTCTTCTCCTCCCTTCTGGGTTAGAGTGCCCCATTGGCGAGGTTTATACTGGGCGTGTGGTTGTCCTCTGCCCCTTGGGCGCCTGTATTTACCCCTCTGAGGTCTGTCAGTGGCTGGAATGGACTAATTTTTTGTTGGCCAGTTTCTGCTGAAGCGAGGGGGTTGCACTTGTAGGAAATCTTTGACTGTCTGCATTGATTTCGCCTTATCTTCCATTTTCTTTAAAACTTCTTCTGCTTTAACTCCAAAAAGAACATCCTGCTGTAAAGGGGCATCTAGTAGTTTTGCTTTAACATGATCAGGTAGACTTTGTTCCTTTAACCAGGCATGCTTACGTATAACAGATCCAGTGACAGCTGCTCTGCAGGAGGAATCAAACCCACATTGTAAGGTATGTTTGCCCACCTGCTCGGTGGCGTGCAACAAGTCCTGTACTCCTTTCAATTCAGATTGTTGAGGGAGGGAGGTTATCTTCTGTTTTAACTGAGAGATAAGAAACTGCTGATACTTAAGCATATGAAATTGACAATTTAGTGCTCTCATAGCTAATGTGGCTGAGGTGTAAACCTTTTTCCCCCACCTGTCTAGTGCTCTTGAATCCCTTTCAGAAGGTACTGGGTTTTTAGCCATGGAAGCCTTAGTCCCCTTGGGACCCTGGGAGATAGTCTCTGGGTCAGCTACTGGGCTTTTGTAAAAAAATTTGTGGGAATCAGGTACTCTGTAGTATCTGTCAGGCTTGGCCGGAGCAGAAAGTAGGTAGAGAGTCTGGGTTGAAACTGGATTCTAAATAGACATCATCCACAATGTCCACAATGAGGGATGGCTAGAGGTCTGTGTTGGGGAAGTAAAAGAAACTCTCTAAGCCTTTTCTTGGAATCAGAGTAATCCTGACCTTCCCAGTGAAAATGTTCCCTCAGTGTGTAAAGTTTCCTCAAAAGAGTAGTCTTCAGGAGGGGAAACTGAGGGAATAGAGTCCTCAGCATCAGAATCTTCATAAGGGGAGAAGGAATAGTCTTGGTCCTCAGAGGAATCCAAAGAAATAGTAAGTTGCTCAGAGGAAGCAGAATCTTCCTCTTGTCTAGGCCTTTTGTCAGGAGGAGGCTGAGAACCCCTGATAAGAGAAATCAAATCTTCAGCCATTCTGAGCATCTGTTTCTTAGGCATAGGGCTTTAAACAGGAGACTGAAGTGTAGCCTTTTTAGGTTTAGAAGGAGTCTTCGACTTAGAAAATGTTTTGACTGTAAGAGTCGTCGGTCTGAAAACTGCTTCAGAGACCGATGGCGTTTCAGAAGCACCGATGTCCTTGGAAGGTAAATCGTCGGAAGGGCCTGAAGTAAAAGGCTGCGTCGGCCTAGTACATTCCATCAAAATATCCGCGGCGGTCTCGGGTTCCAGGACTGTGGTAGTCAGGGGCTGCATCTGAGCCTCACTGATAACTGGAGAACCGGAGGCCGGATCAACCGAGGCCTCGGAATCAGGCTTAGGCCTGGGCTGTCGGTCCTTGTCCCTGCGCTTTTTGTGCACGCCGGTAGTCGGAAGCTCCAACGGCATGTTATAGATAAATTTTCTATCAAAATAGTGTTGTGCGAAATCAAATCGTCTTTTAATAGTACGCTTATTAAACCTAGCACAAAAACGACAAGAAGTGACATCGTGATCAGGGCCTAGGCAAGGTATGCAATAAGAATGAAAATCCTTATGAGGTATTTGCTTCCCACAAGAAATACAATTGTTAACTTTTTCTGACATCGGTCTGAGGCAAGAAAAGTTTCCCCAACGGGGTACTTAGCTTTATAGAAGTCTTCGGTCTGAAATTCGAATTCGACAATCTCAGGAGTCGGCCGATCGGCACTTGCAAAATGCTTCTGCTTCGGGCACCGCGTGGCAAGAAAGACTAAAGAAAATGGCATCAGTTGCAATATATGTACCCCTGGCGTGCTGACGTCAGGGATGAGGTGACAGCAACCGACGTCGGACCAAGACTTTGGAAATCCGGCCGACTGCGGGACCGCCGGACGGCAGGATAACCCAAGTGTGATGACTGCAGCAGGGTAACACGATGAACATCATTGGCTAAGACAGTGAGAGAGGGAAAAAAATAAATGGGCAGACACACAAACTCTACCACTAGAAACAACTTGCAACACAAGAAAAGACGACATTTATGGTTAATATCAAGATATTAAGTTTAAGGAAAGGATGGCATAACAGAAGTAAATAAGCATTATCAGGGAGTCATGGATCAAACAATAACAGGAATGGAACCTAACAATACCAGGACAAAAGATGATCCAGTGTGGAATAGATTAAAAAGAAAGGTGCAAGTTCCCACTACACAAATAAGGAAAAATCAAGAACAGAAGAGGAATTAAAAGTGTGAATACATAGTATGTTTACATCTAAAATACTAAAGGCAAGATGATTAAGATGAGGATAGTGCGACAAGAATCTGACAAATTTTGAAACTCAATTATGCAACACTCATTATTAGCTGTACAACACTCTTCAATATACTGTAAACATTTGCATTGCTATAATTTATGCTTTAATGTAATTTCAACTGTTGTCCAATGAGTCCAACTCATGGCTAAAAGGATATGGGAACCAGCCGACCTACCTACGTGGTAAATACTGATGTCAATTTCTCAGTAGAACAGCAGCATAACAATAGTAAAGACTACAAAAGAAATGTTAATCTTACATGTCTTGACAACCAAGCCTGTTGAAGCGAAGAATGCAGACACCTCAGAGCCTTGTGATGTCAGCTAATGTGGTACAGGGAGCCTAGATGTATAAAGAGCCCTAACAGAAAGCTACTGTTGCACAACAAACACCTCTACATTAAAACAAGAAAAATAATTGTGTAACAGAATATTCCAATAGGAAGGAAACTACACTGGGAAGGCACTTTAGAAAAAGCAGCCCAAAGTATTTACCATACATAAGTTAGTAAGATCAGTCTGAATTTCTTTAGTAAAGGCTTATTATTGCAAGGAATAACCAGTTTAGTGTGCAAGCATAACCGGTCTTGGCAAAAAGGCTGCACGGCAACTCACACTCCCACCCCATGCTAACCTGCTCACACTATCAAGATTACTGTTCTCAACCGCACCACTTCGGAACACTTCAAGTGCAGCTCTAGGAGTTAATCACTCTGATGACTCATCTAGCTTCTTCACAGTGGTATCAGTCATCTTATCTGACAAAGCACAGTAAAATGTCGTGTTCCTACATGCAGGAGACTACCCCTCCCTGAATATTTGTAAAACTTTGGACATGAGGAAGTCTGGATGCCTTTTCACCCCCCCCCCCCCCCCCATTATTCACTCAGACGACCTCCAATTGACAAATACAGAAAATATAGGCTATATTCCACTGGATCAGATCTGTCACTTATAATAGTATGACACAGACACTGTCCTCCATTCCACTCGACAGTGTTCCTATATTCAGGGCAATATTATAACAAGGGCAACTGAAGTTCTTCAAAGCTGATAGGCTAATCTTAGCTGGGAGTCACTCTCGTACTTAAGACTAACTGGAGCACTACAGACCCAGGATCAATTAATACTTCTAACTTCTGAAGAGCTGGCTGAGTAAGGATAGTGAAAGTGTAGTATTTGGTCAAGTCTTCTAGCCTGAGGACAGGGGAGGTTATTCTGGTTGATGCTGCAAATCCTCACTGAACACTGAGGATGCAGCACCTACCAAAATGTCAGTGACATCCACAAGATTCTGTGAATGATATCACTGCACATAGGTCTGTGTTTAGAGTTAGGGGAAAGACAAATAATACAAACTCTTCTGGGACTTCAGGGTGATGCTACACTGGGATGTTTCCATCTTCTCTATGGTCTGAAGTACTGGATCAGTTTGGGAGGGGATGTTGACTTTGGAAGGGGGTGTTGACTTTGAAGACCTAGAGACTGAGAAAGGCACCCGGAGCAACTTACAGTCCAATGTTGGGGCTATAAAAATAAACAATTAAAAGACAACAGCAACATCATTAACAAAGACAGACAAAATAAATTATTCTACTTAATGAGACAATTAAAACAAATAGTAGACATTTACATTTCCTCCCTAAGCTGCATGAAAAATGACTCAATGACCAAAACTTTTTAGCCTTACAACTGCATCCTCAGAAATGAACTTCAGTAGTCTGTGTAGAAACAAAGCATCTTCACAGACACTCAAATAACTTCTGAAATGCTTGCCACAGCCAAAGAAATCATAGCACTTCACCACAATGTTAATAAATATGCAAATATATCTCTCACTACAATACAATACAAAAGGAATTTAACTTAAGTAATTATAGAACTTATTATGGGAAAGTGCACTGTTTTACTAATTCGACAAAGGAAATGCAACGAAAATAATGCTATCTAATATTTGCCTAACTTAAGCACATTTATTCCAGTCCATATGGCACACATTACTGGAGCCAAGAGTTCTGAGATACGTATTTATAGCTTCTGATTACTGTTAGTCACCTAGTGCAAACACTGAAAACTACACATCCCTGCAGTCTAACACTATTCACAATCTGTAAATATCTCAAATCACTTGACTGCAGCAATATGGGCCACTTAATCTGAAAAAAAAAAATGCTAAACGGTTTTCATCTTTCAATTGGACACACAACACCCCACATATTTTCAAAATCATATTACTCCTTTTAACAATAAATATGTACAGAATATATCTATCTATCTATCTATATATATATATATATATATATATATAT